>NW_026705850.1:0-300000 GCF_029867415.1 Vicia villosa | reverse complement strand
GAATGAATCTAAACCATTGAATTTTAAAATAAATGGTGGAGATTATGACTGAATCTTTTTTTCTCTCTCGTACCT
This sequence comes from Vicia villosa, assembly GCF_029867415.1. Lineage (NCBI taxonomy): Eukaryota > Viridiplantae > Streptophyta > Magnoliopsida > Fabales > Fabaceae > Vicia > Vicia villosa. Next base: position 299,925 of record NW_026705850.1, on the reverse strand, counting down.
CATTTATTTCAAAATGTAGGAGAGAGAAAAAAAAGATTCACCTATAATCTCCACCATTTATTTTAAAATCCAATGGTTTAGATTCATTCTCACATTCTCATATAAAAAAGGCATTCTCATATGATATGACCATATATATATATATATATATATATATATATATATATATATATATATATATATATATATTATATGAAAAATTTCCTTTTTCCATAAAATTGTCAAAACCTTTTTTTTAACTTTATTTTATTTTTACTTTCGATTATCGATTATTCGATTTAATTTTTATTTGTTTTATAATAGTTTAAAAATTGTTTAAATTGTTTTAAATTAATAAATTAATTTTGAATAATCAATTAAAATTATATTTTGGCATTCTAAAATCTATATTCTATTTTTTTCATCGATTTAATTAATTAGGTTGAAAAACCAATAATTAATTAAATCGATCATTTATTTTTATTTATTTACGCCCGAATCAGGGTTTACGAGAATTGGCCATACACTGAAAAAATATTTCTTTGTGCATTTTTTCAGGGTTAGCAACAGGGTTTCTCCGGACGGTGCGCCACGCTATTACGAAGCTAAGTCCCGATTTAAACCTTATTTAAATATTTGTTATTTTATTTAAAATTAGGGTTTGCCTTCAAAATATAATGAACTCTGCCTACACTCACCTCTTTTCTGTTTGCCTTTGCCAATTTTTCAGGGTTAACCTCGAGGCTACTCTCGACTACAAACCATATCAGATCAAATCAAAAGCTAAGTCTTACATTGTCATACCCCAAAATTTGCCCTTCTCATTCCTCTTATTCAAACTCAAGTCAAGATCAAAACTCAAAGACATCTCTCCTAAACAATAGCCTCCAAAATTAAGGTTCCAGATTTAATAAAGGAATTTGAACTTCTGATACCTCAAGTGGATTCGATGGTCTCTCAAATGCCTCATATGATCCTCATGCCAAGTTTCAAGCTCTGATTCACAAGATTGCTCAGTCTACTGCTCAAACGATCAATAATCGACTGGGTGACCTAAAAGTCAAACTAGGGTCAAACCACAGTCAAAATTCCTGATTTTTGGTCAACATCAACATTTTAATGTTAGATTCATCATTTGATCAAAGGTTGGTCATGATTTATCAAGAAAAGCTCCAAAATCATCAAGAACCTGAATTCTAAAATTAGGGTTTTTTAGGTGAAAGTCAACAGAACTTTGACCAGCCATATCTTTCTCATACTTTCTCAGAAATTTTCCATCCAAAGCTCATTTTGAAGGAAATTGAATTCTCTGCAACTTTGTCTCCCACATGCCAAGGCCAGAAATGCACCATTTGGGAGATATGAGCCAAAACATTACAGGTCCTCCTAAAGGATCGCAAAAAGTCGTTTTTTCTCAAAGCTCATAAATTGAACATGGTAAACTCAATTGAGACGAAACCAAAAGGAGGTTGTAGAGGATATCTTGGGATCAACTCCATATGATAAAAATTGAAGGAGATACGAGGCTCAGAAGTTAGTCGATTCTCAAAGAAAAACACAAAACCCTAAATGCGTAATTTGGTGTTTTTGGACTAATGGGCCTAAAAGATGCATTCCAAACGTGTCCATGGAACCTTTGAGTATTCCTAAACTAATTGTTCTATTTTTATAGTATTTATTTTATTTATTTGAATTTTAATTCATTTAAACATTAATAAATCATATAAATATGAAATAATTAGGTTTTAAATCAAGGATTTGATTTTACAATCAAATTCAATCATCAAAATACTCCTCATTGAAGGGCAAAAACGTGGTAAATAAGATTGGAAGAGTTGAGTCAAGATTCTATGCAAAAATAGAAAAAAACTATATAATTTTCACTAAAATTTCTTTCTCTCCAAGAATCAAAGTATCCAAGCCCATTATGTGACCTAAATTACTCTATATATATACTACAACATGCTCAGCATTAGGGGTCACGATTTGCAGCCTCATAACACTCTCCAACTTTCCAAAGTTTCAAGAATAACTAGGGCTCACGTAAAAATCTTTCTCAGCAAGCGTCAAGTAGATCCAAGTGTTCCATTATCTTCCTGAAGTTCTCAGGATCTCATTCCATCTCTCGTATAAGCTTGAATTAGCCAGGATCGTGCCTTTCCGTGCTCATCGGTTTGTATACTTTTGATATTTTAAAACCTTCGATTCATGCATTATTAACCGTCCATTTGCATATATATTGGTTCCTGACAATGTTTAGAACGTTTTAGCATCGTTGTTTTGGAGATTCGACGCAGGTATCGGAAGTTGCCATTCTTAGGGCATCAAGGTTTGGCCCCTTCGTTTTCATGGTTGCAGGCCTTATTATGAGAAACTAACCACACCATTGAAATCGCAACGTCCCATTTAGTGGAACTGGTCGGTTTTTGTCTTCGTTTTCACGTGATTTGCAGGATCCACGCAAAGCTCTCATCGGAGAAGAAGGTGGACGCCGGCGCCGGTGGTGGTTGGACTTCTCTGGGGTTGGTCAAATGCTTGCGTGGCACATTCCATCATCCTGATTCGCTAGTCAGATCATTGCTTCTCTCTCCCTGATTCCTATTGGCGTATGCATAAGTTTGTGGGCCCGGTTTGTTTTAATTTGAAAATGTCCATTTAGTTATTTGGTATATATGTATTAAATGTTTGTTACATAATTGACATCAAAAAGACGCAGCTTCAATGGCGAGGTATATATATATATGCACCTTTAGCAAGCGAAGCGGCCTGGGTTCGATCCCCAGGTTTACAATTTTATTTTTCAGATTATTCAAACACTGATTCCATGCAGCGCTTCCACGCACGCCCACAATACTCCCTAAGATTTCCACCATCGGATCTCCATAAGCGTAGATCTAAGGATCCCAGAGGTGCAGCTTCACCATGCACCTTCAGGAGTGCATCACACCAGATCCTGAGCTAAGTCTTTTCTTTCTTTATTTTATTTTATTCTTTAAATTTTCTTTTAATTACATTAACTATTCTATTTATTTTCTTTTCTTTTTCTTTTTCTTATTAAATTACTTTTCTAAAAAAAACATTTATATTTACTCAATACTTTTATAATTATTTATATTTTATCAAAAATTCGACTTTCGTTATTTTATCAAAAATTGTTTTTAAACAATAAAAATTATTATCTTTGTACGTATCCTGTTATCAATTAAAATTCTTAGGTTTGTTAATCTCGATCTATTTATACACCTTAGAATTCCCAAGTAGGTGTTATCCATGAATGCGTTTTAAGCCTCACAAACCTTGTGGGTCACAATAGGTTTTCTTAAATAACCCTTTAGGGTTTATAAACTTTTTTTTAAGGGCTTGTAATTAATTAGGGTTTGAATCAGTAATGCACTAACGTTTCTCTTCTTCATGTCAATTCTTTTCAGGTTAATCAAAATCCTCCGATCATGCACCATCAATCAAAAAGCTAAGTTTCTAAACCTCTTTGTTAATTATCATTTTAATTTTTATTTTTGCCTCATGGAATTAAATAGGGTTTGTTTCAATATCAATGAGTTCCGCCTACACTCACCTCCCACATTATTTTCATTTTCAGGATCAATTGGAGGTTCGAGGAAGATCAAGGCTCGAGATAATTATTGATCCCTCTTATTTTTTCTGTCTTTTAATTTTCCCCATCCCCGCAGGTGTTTATTGTAATAGCGTAGGACTTTTAATTCCTGCCTTTGATTTTTATTTATTTTAAACTGCGTGGTTAGTAATCCTAGGGAGTGATAAACCATGAACTGAACGTAGAATCACTAACTTTATAAGATAAATGCCATCGAAATTAACCACGTGATTGTGCACCCACACACCTTTAGGGTAATCCCTCTGGTTGCCTTGTTGCCTTATACTGTTGCCTTATTGTTGCCTTGTTGCCTCTAAACATACTAAATAGTCAAAGTCCCTCGATTCCGAGGATACCTAAAGCAATGTTGCCTTAAAGTTATTGAAACTCCCTCGATGCTGCCTCGAAAAAAGATGATCGTCCCAAATTGCTAAGGTATCCTCGCATGATGCCTAAAAAGATTAATGATTATTAAATCCTTCACTTAGACTACCTGCCCTCTTTATGGCAAGGGACAGTCTTATGGCGAATGATAACTCGATGCCCCTTCAACATCCAATTGAAAGACTTCCTACCCTCTCATGGTATGGATAGATCCTTTCGCCCGAAAAGCTAAAAGAACGATTTTTCAAACTTAGGGTAGTTGCTATTAATTGCTTGCTCTATTTCAAATTCAAATTCAAACTCTTTTTCCACTAATTTTCAAATACTCTTCAAAAGACTACGCTTATTTACAAGCTAAAGTTCTTCTTCAAAGTTTTTTACTTTTCACACCTCATTTTCAAACAATTCAAACATTTTGAAAACAAAGTGAGCTAAGCAATTAAGAGCCCATGGATAACCATGGATGCAAAGGGTGCCTTACACCTTCCCTTTGTATAACTTACCCCCCGAACTCAAAATCTTTTCAAAAGGTCTTTTTCTGTTCTTTTAGCCTTTCTTATTGGATAAAATAAAAGTCGGTGGCGACTCTTGCTATCCGCAACATTTTCGATTATAAAGTCAGTTCACCGTATTACAGAACTGGCGACTCTGCTGGGGATAATTTCGATTAAAAGAGGGGTTACCTTAGAGTTTAGGATTCACTTTAATTGTTTGATTTGTCTGCTTTATATTTCAAAGGCTGTTTTGGGTATTTACTTGTGTGAAAGATCCTAACCCGGATCTGAGAACCTTAGGTAAATGGCATGAGACCAAGGAGACTGCACAGCGTATACTGATGTGGTTGATCTGGTGGCCATCGTTAGTGTGACACATTTGTTTGTCCTGGTGTTCCTTGGGATCCGACTTGAGGAAACACTTGGCTGCTGCGTGGTGTCATTAAGCACTAATTTGCCCTAGAACCTTAGCTGAACTTGACTTTGGCCTATTAGAAAGTAGCGAGATAGCTGGCTTTGGTTCCGACCGAAGTTGGTTGATACTCGATGCTACACTCATATGGACTGGACTTTCAGGACCTTCTCGGTTGGTGATTCGATTGCCGAACTGAGATAAGCGCCTTCGAGAAAGGTCAATGATATGAGCTCCCTAGAACCCGATCTTTATATAGGACAGGTTAAACCAACTAAACTTCAGTGGGAGGGTACTTACCTACGAACTTCATGCAAGCCTTTAAACCTAAGGGCACTGGTGTGACTTGTTTGTGTTTGCTACTAACCTTTGTTTCCTTGCAGGTTTTGTTAAAGGACTTGTTTGCCCTTATTATCTCACGATGTGCCTAATGAACTGCATTCGCATAACATTCATGACATCATGACATCATAATCATAACATGGTTTAACTAACCCTTTCAAGGATCTTAGGAATTTAGGGCGCACAATTGCAGGTGCTCTTATCAAGGACTGAACTCTTGTCAAGGGGCAAGAGGATTCACTTTCCTCTCGCCACATACCTTCCAATTCAGAGACGCTGTGCCTATCAAGGGGCAAGAGGATTTATTTTCTTCTAGCCATGTATCTTCAAATTCAGAAGTCCCCAAATCAGAGGCTATGACCCACTGGATATGGTGAGCTTGATTCCCATAGAAGAACATCCAAAAATCAGAATTCTTCAGACAAAGACGCGACCAAACCATTTTCTAATGTTGTTAACTAAATTCCTAGAGATCCTTGAAAATATTGCATATGCATTCATAACATTGCATCACAGGTTTCCACCACAGGTTTCTTATCTCCTCGCTGTTTATTTCAGCATCATGAATCTCGAACAATCAGTCAAAGACCTTCAAGCTCAGAATGCCCAATTTCAAGATCTGATCCTGAACTTATCCAAGGGGCAAGACGAGCTGAAAACCCTTCTGACTAAGAAGGATAAAAAGACCAAGAAGCCCAAAGGAGTGATCAACCTGGGAAGAAGATTCAGGGGTCGTCCCAAGAAGGCTGCAGAAACTGGAATTCCTAAAGATGAGGAAGAGGAAGAGGAAGGAGATGATCTTAGTGTCAAGAACAATCAGGGAAGCCAGGTAGGTTCTGATAGCCAGGAAGAAGAAGAAGAAGATGAGTATCCTCAAGACGAGGATTATGCTGATGAGAAGTATAGACTACTAGAAGAGCGCCTGAGAAGCGTGGAAATTCAGAAGGTACTTGGGCTGGATTTTGAAGAACTAGGACTCGTTCCTGGGGTAGTTATTCCTCCGAAATTCAAAACTCCCGCCTTTGCTAAGTATGATGGAGTCTCTTGTCCCAAGATGCACTTGAGGTCTTATGTAAGAAAGATTCAGCCCCACACTGCTGATAAGAGGCTCTGGATCCATTTCTTCCAAGAGAGTTTATCGGGAACTCAACTCGAATGGTACTATCAACTGGAAAGTACCAACATCCGTACTTGGGAAGATTTGGTTGTTGCTTTCTACCAGCAATACCAATACAATGCTGACCTCGCACCAACTCGCATGCAACTACAAAGCATGTCTATGGGACCCGAGGAAAGTTTCAAGGAGTATGCTCAAAAATGGAGAGATCTAGCTGGAAGAGTCAAACCCTCCTTGACTGACAGAGAATTGGTCGATATGTTCATGAATACACTGACTGGTCCTTTCTACAACCATTTACTTGGAAGCTCCTCGTCTGGTTTCACCGACCTCATACTGACTGGAGAACGTGTTGAAAGTGGTATCCGAAGCGGAAAAATTCAAGTGGCTACTTCTTCTGGTACTGTTAAAAAGCCATACAATGGGAGGAATGACTCCAACACTATTGGGGCAATCTTGGTCCCTAGTCAGGCACCAACGCAACAACAACAAAAGACAGATCGACGTAAGCAACAAGGTGGCCAACGTACTTGGAAATCCAAACCCAAAAGGTCATTTACCCCACTACACATGCCATTGGCTCAAGCTTTGCAACACTTACTTGATCGGAGTCTGATAACTCTACTGCCTCCATACTTAGCTCCTGCTAATCCCGTCCCTGGGTACAAGCATCATGCAAGATGTGCTTACCATTCAAATAGTCCTGGTCATGATACAGAAGATTGTGGGCCATTGAAACATAAAATTCAAGACTTGATTGAAGAAGGGGTCGTCGAATTTGGCCAACCAGAGGAGCCATACAAAGTCTAAAGGATGGCTACTTTAGATCATTAATTTACTCACATTCGCAATTTCTTTCTTGTTTGTTTAAACATTCGTCTTATGTCAGACTCTACTTATTTTATCATAATCATTAATGCATTACATACGTTTGTCTTGAATTATTTCTCTTCCTATGTCTATATTAAACTTTGTTTTTATTTGGTTTTCTTTATGATATTCAATTCTCGCTAAAGTTGTAAGCCTTTTGAGGGAGGATGACGAAAACGATACCGTAACCTCATACAGTATGCTTTTGAACGGACTATGCTGACGATGTACAGGCATTGTTTCAATTCCTAAACAGTGGAGATATAAGGATGTTAATCCCTCGTCAACCCCTTTGAAGCCTAAGAAGCAGAAGTTTTTCTTTCTCATACAGATTAAAACCCTTACTCATAACCTGGGGTAGGGTAGTTACTCAGTTAACTCAATTATACCAAGTGCTTTACACAACTGATGATGGATCCCATAATTCTCAAGTCAGGCAGTCAATATCCATAAAAGAAAAAAGAAGATAAAAGATGTTAAGTCAAAACCTATGAAGGAGACTTATCAAAAATCAACAACATCCCGCTGACTGTAATCTCAAAATAAACAGTTCAGGCAAAAGTTAGGGATAACGAAGTCAAAAAGGAGGTTGCTAAAAATCCTCGACAGAAGAAAACATTTCAAAGGAGGTCACTACAAATCCTCGACAGAAAGAAAGTATTACCAGAAAGGATGACTGTCTGTCCAAATAAAAGTTCTGGTGCTCTAACCATCATCAAATTTCAATATTACGACTTCAAAATTCTGCTAGAACTTAAATGCAAAGTTAACTGGGCATAGGATCGAAGAACATCACGAAGATGGGGATGGGAACAAATAAACTTTGAGCCTTTATCCTTTGTTTCTTAAACCGTGAACCAAGCCGCGTTACAACCCTTGAAAGTCCTAACTGAAGCATGGTTAGTTCGAAAGCGTACTGTCACAAAAAGGGTATCCTGACTCCTTAAAGTTTACCAAAAATCCTGAGTTGATATCATGTTTTTACAAATATCACTTTCTTACATATTTTGTTTTACTAAAATTGTTTTTAAAACTCCAAGACAGACATATGCATTGCATTTTAATGAGTGTCATTATAAAACAATTTTGTCTACGTAATTTCAAATGTTTGGCATCAGGAGGAATCTGCATGGGGCATAATTAATGACTAAAAATCCTCTAGACAAATAAAGATTGCAGAGGCGTCTCGCATGCATGACTCGATCAGCTAAAAGCTTGTTTATACAAGAGACATAACGATTCGTAGAATCTCTCAGAGGCACTGAAAAAAAAAAACCAGAGAAATTAGTCCATCACTAGGGGCATGTCATATCAGTCACAAATCTCAACAAATGCTATTTAGCTACTAGCATCAGATGATGTCAGTATCTGTCTCTTCTTTGAAGTTCTAATTCCAAATTCAAGTATCAAGCATACCAAGCTACTGATTCCAGGGGCGAGTATACTCTCGTAAGTGTTTTTGAAACAACAAGTACTCAAAGACAAGGGGCAATGGAAAATTGAAAATCTCTGGGAATCTTCCCAACAGAGTAGTTTTCATAGTATATCCCCACATAACACTTTAAAGAAGTCATCTTCAAGCAATCTATTCCCAACAAAAACTTAGTTCCTCGACGGAATTTATACCTCCGACACTGCCGGTTCTCCGACACAATCTTCTTCTCTAGCATGGTTTATTCAAACTCAAAGTTTCCGCTCAGAAATCGGGTCGAATATTATGCTTATTTCTCTTGTCCCCAGGATACACCAGGATCAGATCACTCGAGTCAATCTCATCCCCAAGCGAAGATAAAAAATCCTCAGCTGGATATCATCAAACAAAAGACATGAATTCTTTTGTCATTATCTCCAACAGCACACAGAGATTTATTTTCTCAACCGACAGTTGCTATACAAGAGTTATCAATATGCTCCGACTATATAGTCCATCCCTGCATCATTCATAAATACATGCATAACATACAATACTCTAGTTTATCTCGAGAATCTCAATACATGCATCATGACATTGCATAAAACTAATTTTTCCTTTTCAGGTAATTTCATAATCAGCAGAATATTATCATCCAAGTGCGATACAAATACAATCGTATCAACGATTAAATCTCAACACTCAAGACAAAAACAATTCTAATGCTTCATTCTGGGTCTTTCTTCAAAGATAATACAAAAACAATCAAAGAACTTCTCGTCCTTTCTAGGTAGTCTTCTCTAAGACATCTACCAGTCTGTCTAGGTAATCTTTTCTAAGATGTTTCATCCTTTCTAGGAGCCTTTCTAGGTCAGTCTTGTTTAAGATGTTTCATCCTTTCTAGGAGCCTTTCTAGGTCAGTCTTGTTTAAGACATATCATATCCTTTCTAGGTCAGTCTTGTTTAAGACATATCATATCCTTTCTAGGTCAGTCTTATTTAAGACATATCATATCCTTTATAGGTAGTCTTATTTAAGACATATCACTTCCTTTCTAGGAGCCTTTCTAGGTAGTCGCGTGTAAGACGTTCCGTACCCTTTCTAGGAGCCTTTCTAGGTTAATCTCGTTTAAAACATATCTTAACCTGTCTAGGTAATCTTCTTCAACATATTTATCCAACATGTTCTAATACATCCACTTCCCTTTCAAAGAGTTTCTCAATTAATCTTCTACAAGACACTTCTTCCCGAACCTTGTGTAAAGCCTAATCTCTTTTACATCAGTCAATGATCTACCCTTTTTAGGAACCTTTCCAGGTAGTCTTCTGTAAGACATTACTTCATCTCTCCTTCATATACAATCAATGCATATGATCCAGTCTGAAAAACATCCGCTCTTCAAACATCAGACAGCATCTTCAAGCCCATCTCTGACAAGCGCTCTTCAATACTTCAAGCTCGGATATAGTCTAACGTACGACTTATCCTGACTTACGTATTTATCCAAAATCAGACGGCATCTTTAAGCCCGTCTCCGACAAAAGTCCCTGCTTCAGTTATGGCAAAATTCTTGGGTATTCTAGTGTTCAATCCTCTTCTACCTTCAGATTCCAACAGGCATACATGCCAATTTACATCCTCAGATATAAGAAGATTGAACAGGGGCAGCTTTCATACCCCAAAATTTGCCCTTCTCATTCCTCTTATTCAAACTCAAGTCAAGATCAAAACTCAAAGACATCTCTCCTAAACAATAGCCTCCAAAATTAAGGTTCCAGATTTAATAAAGGAATTTGAACTTCTGATACCTCAAGTGGATTCGATGGTCTCTCAAATGCCTCATATGATCCTCATGCCAAGTTTCAAGCTCTGATTCACAAGATTGCTCAGTCTACTGCTCAAACGATCAATAATCGACTGGGTGACCTAAAAGTCAAACTAGGGTCAAACCACAGTCAAAATTCCTGATTTTTGGTCAACATCAACATTTTAATGTTAGATTCATCATTTGATCAAAGGTTGGTCATGATTTATCAAGAAAAGCTCCAAAATCATCAAGAACCTGAATTCTAAAATTAGGGTTTTTTAGGTGAAAGTCAACAGAACTTTGACCAGCCATATCTTTCTCATACTTTCTCAGAAATTTTCCATCCAAAGCTCATTTTGAAGGAAATTGAATTCTCTGCAACTTTGTCTCTCACATGCCAAGGCCAGAAATGCACCATTTGGGAGATATGAGCCAAAACATTACAGGTCCTCCTAAAGGATCGCAAAAAGTCGTTTTTTCTCAAAGCTCATAAATTGAACATGGTAAACTCAATTGAGACGAAACCAAAAGGAGGTTGTAGAGGATATCTTGGGATCAACTCCATATGATAAAAATTGAAGGAGATACGAGGCTCAGAAGTTAGTCGATTCTCAAAGAAAAACACAAAACCCTAAATGCGTAATTTGGTGTTTTTGGACTAATGGGCCTAAAAGATGCATTCCAAACGTGTCCATGGAACCTTTGAGTATTCCTAAACTAATTGTTCTATTTTTATAGTATTTATTTTATTTATTTGAATTTTAATTCATTTAAACATTAATAAATCATATAAATATGAAATAATTAGGTTTTAAATCAAGGATTTGATTTTACAATCAAATTCAATCATCAAAATACTCCTCATTGAAGGGCAAAAACGTGGTAAATAAGATTGGAAGAGTTGAGTCAAGATTCTATGCAAAAATAGAAAAAAACTATATAATTTTCACTAAAATTTCTTTCTCTCCAAGAATCAAAGTATCCAAGCCCATTATGTGACCTAAATTACTCTATATATATACTACAACATGCTCAGCATTAGGGGTCACGATTTGCAGCCTCATAACACTCTCCAACTTTCCAAAGTTTCAAGAATAACTAGGGCTCACGTAAAAATCTTTCTCAGCAAGCGTCAAGTAGATCCAAGTGTTCCATTATCTTCCTGAAGTTCTCAGGATCTCATTCCATCTCTCGTATAAGCTTGAATTAGCCAGGATCGTGCCTTTCCGTGCTCATCGGTTTGTATACTTTTGATATTTTAAAACCTTCGATTCATGCATTATTAACCGTCCATTTGCATATATATTGGTTCCTGACAATGTTTAGAACGTTTTAGCATCGTTGTTTTGGAGATTCGACGCAGGTATCGGAAGTTGCCATTCTTAGGGCATCAAGGTTTGGCCCCTTCGTTTTCATGGTTGCAGGCCTTATTATGAGAAACTAACCACACCATTGAAATCGCAACGTCCCATTTAGTGGAACTGGTCGGTTTTTGTCTTCGTTTTCACGTGATTTGCAGGATCCACGCAAAGCTCTCATCGGAGAAGAAGGTGGACGCCGGCGCCGGTGGTGGTTGGACTTCTCTGGGGTTGGTCAAATGCTTGCGTGGCACATTCCATCATCCTGATTCGCTAGTCAGATCATTGCTTCTCTCTCCCTGATTCCTATTGGCGTATGCATAAGTTTGTGGGCCCGGTTTGTTTTAATTTGAAAATGTCCATTTAGTTATTTGGTATATATGTATTAAATGTTTGTTACATAATTGACATCAAAAAGACGCAGCTTCAATGGCGAGGTATATATATATGCACCTTTAGCAAGCGAAGCGGCCTGGGTTCGATCCACAGGTTTACAATTTTATTTTTCAGATTATTCAAACACTGATTCCATGCAGCGCTTCCACGCACGCCCACAATACTCCCTAAGATTTCCACCATCGGATCTCCATAAGCGTAGATCTAAGGATCCCAGAGGTGCAGCTTCACCATGCACCTTCAGGAGTGCATCACACCAGATCCTGAGCTAAGTCTTTTCTTTCTTTATTTTATTTTATTCTTTAAATTTTCTTTTAATTACATTAACTATTCTATTTATTTTCTTTTCTTTTTCTTTTTCTTATTAAATTACTTTTCTAAAAAAAACATTTATATTTACTCAATACTTTTATAATTATTTATATTTTATCAAAAATTCGACTTTCGTTATTTTATCAAAAATTGTTTTTAAACAATAAAAATTATTATCTTTGTACGTATCCTGTTATCAATTAAAATTCTTAGGTTTGTTAATCTCGATCTATTTATACACCTTAGAATTCCCAAGTAGGTGTTATCCATGAATGCGTTTTAAGCCTCACAAACCTTGTGGGTCACAATAGGTTTTCTTAAATAACCCTTTAGGGTTTATAAACTTTTTTTTAAGGGCTTGTAATTAATTAGGGTTTGAATCAGTAATGCACTAACGTTTCTCTTCTTCATGTCAATTCTTTTCAGGTTAATCAAAATCCTCCGATCATGCACCATCAATCAAAAAGCTAAGTTTCTAAACCTCTTTGTTAATTATCATTTTAATTTTTATTTTTGCCTCATGGAATTAAATAGGGTTTGTTTCAATATCAATGAGTTCCGCCTACACTCACCTCCCACATTATTTTCATTTTCAGGATCAATTGGAGGTTCGAGGAAGATCAAGGCTCGAGATAATTATTGATCCCTCTTATTTTTTCTGTCTTTTAATTTTCCCCATCCCCGCAGGTGTTTATTGTAATAGCGTAGGACTTTTAATTCCTGCCTTTGATTTTTATTTATTTTAAACTGCGTGGTTAGTAATCCTAGGGAGTGATAAACCATGAACTGAACGTAGAATCACTAACTTTATAAGATAAATGCCATCGAAATTAACCACGTGATTGTGCACCCACACACCTTTAGGGTAATCCCTCTGGTTGCCTTGTTGCCTTATACTGTTGCCTTATTGTTGCCTTGTTGCCTCTAAACATACTAAATAGTCAAAGTCCCTCGATTCCGAGGATACCTAAAGCAATGTTGCCTTAAAGTTATTGAAACTCCCTCGATGCTGCCTCGAAAAAAGATGATCGTCCCAAATTGCTAAGGTATCCTCGCATGATGCCTAAAAAGATTAATGATTATTAAATCCTTCACTTAGACTACCTGCCCTCTTTATGGCAAGGGACAGTCTTATGGCGAATGATAACTCGATGCCCCTTCAACATCCAATTGAAAGACTTCCTACCCTCTCATGGTATGGATAGATCCTTTCGCCCGAAAAGCTAAAAGAACGATTTTTCAAACTTAGGGTAGTTGCTATTAATTGCTTGCTCTATTTCAAATTCAAATTCAAACTCTTTTTCCACTAATTTTCAAATACTCTTCAAAAGACTACGCTTATTTACAAGCTAAAGTTCTTCTTCAAAGTTTTTTACTTTTCACACCTCATTTTCAAACAATTCAAACATTTTGAAAACAAAGTGAGCTAAGCAATTAAGAGCCCATGGATAACCATGGATGCAAAGGGTGCCTTACACCTTCCCTTTGTATAACTTACCCCCCGAACTCAAAATCTTTTCAAAAGGTCTTTTTCTGTTCTTTTAGCCTTTCTTATTGGATAAAATAAAAGTCGGTGGCGACTCTTGCTATCCGCAACATTTTCGATTATAAAGTCAGTTCACCGTATTACAGAACTGGCGACTCTGCTGGGGATAATTTCGATTAAAAGAGGGGTTACCTTAGAGTTTAGGATTCACTTTAATTGTTTGATTTGTCTGCTTTATATTTCAAAGGCTGTTTTGGGTATTTACTTGTGTGAAAGATCCTAACCCGGATCTGAGAACCTTAGGTAAATGGCATGAGACCAAGGAGACTGCACAGCGTATACTGATGTGGTTGATCTGGTGGCCATCGTTAGTGTGACACATTTGTTTGTCCTGGTGTTCCTTGGGATCCGACTTGAGGAAACACTTGGCTGCTGCGTGGTGTCATTAAGCACTAATTTGCCCTAGAACCTTAGCTGAACTTGACTTTGGCCTATTAGAAAGTAGCGAGATAGCTGGCTTTGGTTCCGACCGAAGTTGGTTGATACTCGATGCTACACTCATATGGACTGGACTTTCAGGACCTTCTCGGTTGGTGATTCGATTGCCGAACTGAGATAAGCGCCTTCGAGAAAGGTCAATGATATGAGCTCCCTAGAACCCGATCTTTATATAGGACAGGTTAAACCAACTAAACTTCAGTGGGAGGGTACTTACCTACGAACTTCATGCAAGCCTTTAAACCTAAGGGCACTGGTGTGACTTGTTTGTGTTTGCTACTAACCTTTGTTTCCTTGCAGGTTTTGTTAAAGGACTTGTTTGCCCTTATTATCTCACGATGTGCCTAATGAACTGCATTCGCATAACATTCATGACATCATGACATCATAATCATAACATGGTTTAACTAACCCTTTCAAGGATCTTAGGAATTTAGGGCGCACAATTGCAGGTGCTCTTATCAAGGACTGAACTCTTGTCAAGGGGCAAGAGGATTCACTTTCCTCTCGCCACATACCTTCCAATTCAGAGACGCTGTGCCTATCAAGGGGCAAGAGGATTTATTTTCTTCTAGCCATGTATCTTCAAATTCAGAAGTCCCCAAATCAGAGGCTATGACCCACTGGATATGGTGAGCTTGATTCCCATAGAAGAACATCCAAAAATCAGAATTCTTCAGACAAAGACGCGACCAAACCATTTTCTAATGTTGTTAACTAAATTCCTAGAGATCCTTGAAAATATTGCATATGCATTCATAACATTGCATCACAGGTTTCCACCACAGGTTTCTTATCTCCTCGCTGTTTATTTCAGCATCATGAATCTCGAACAATCAGTCAAAGACCTTCAAGCTCAGAATGCCCAATTTCAAGATCTGATCCTGAACTTATCCAAGGGGCAAGACGAGCTGAAAACCCTTCTGACTAAGAAGGATAAAAAGACCAAGAAGCCCAAAGGAGTGATCAACCTGGGAAGAAGATTCAGGGGTCGTCCCAAGAAGGCTGCAGAAACTGGAATTCCTAAAGATGAGGAAGAGGAAGAGGAAGGAGATGATCTTAGTGTCAAGAACAATCAGGGAAGCCAGGTAGGTTCTGATGGCCAGGAAGAAGAAGAAGAAGATGAGTATCCTCAAGACGAGGATTATGCTGATGAGAAGTATAGACTACTAGAAGAGCGCCTGAGAAGCGTGGAAATTCAGAAGGTACTTGGGCTGGATTTTGAAGAACTAGGACTCGTTCCTGGGGTAGTTATTCCTCCGAAATTCAAAACTCCCGCCTTTGCTAAGTATGATGGAGTCTCTTGTCCCAAGATGCACTTGAGGTCTTATGTAAGAAAGATTCAGCCCCACACTGCTGATAAGAGGCTCTGGATCCATTTCTTCCAAGAGAGTTTATCGGGAACTCAACTCGAATGGTACTATCAACTGGAAAGTACCAACATCCGTACTTGGGAAGATTTGGTTGTTGCTTTCTACCAGCAATACCAATACAATGCTGACCTCGCACCAACTCGCATGCAACTACAAAGCATGTCTATGGGACCCGAGGAAAGTTTCAAGGAGTATGCTCAAAAATGGAGAGATCTAGCTGGAAGAGTCAAACCCTCCTTGACTGACAGAGAATTGGTCGATATGTTCATGAATACACTGACTGGTCCTTTCTACAACCATTTACTTGGAAGCTCCTCGTCTGGTTTCACCGACCTTATACTGACTGGAGAACGTGTTGAAAGTGGTATCCGAAGCGGAAAAATTCAAGTGGCTACTTCTTCTGGTACTGTTAAAAAGCCATACAATGGGAGGAATGACTCCAACACTATTGGGGCAATCTTGGTCCCTAGTCAGGCACCAACGCAACAACAACAAAAGACAGATCGACGTAAGCAACAAGGTGGCCAACGTACTTGGAAATCCAAACCCAAAAGGTCATTTACCCCACTACACATGCCATTGGCTCAAGCTTTGCAACACTTACTTGATCGGAGTCTGATAACTCTACTGCCTCCATACTTAGCTCCTGCTAATCCCGTCCCTGGGTACAAGCATCATGCAAGATGTGCTTACCATTCAAATAGTCCTGGTCATGATACAGAAGATTGTGGGCCATTGAAACATAAAATTCAAGACTTGATTGAAGAAGGGGTCGTCGAATTTGGCCAACCAGAGGAGCCATACAAAGTTTAAAGGATGGCTACTTTAGATCATTAATTTACTCACATTCGCAATTTCTTTCTTGTTTGTTTAAACATTCGTCTTATGTCAGACTCTACTTATTTTATCATAATCATTAATGCATTACATACGTTTGTCTTGAATTATTTCTCTTCCTATGTCTATATTAAACTTTGTTTTTATTTGGTTTTCTTTATGATATTCAATTCTCGCTAAAGTTGTAAGCCTTTTGAGGGAGGATGACGAAAACGATACCGTAACCTCATACAGTATGCTTTTGAACGGACTAGGCTGACGATGTACAGGCATTGTTTCAATTCCTAAACAGTGGAGATATAAGGATGTTAATCCCTCGTCAACCCCTTTGAAGCCTAAGAAGCAGAAGTTTTTCTTTCTCATACAGATTAAAACCCTTACTCATAACCTGGGGTAGGGTAGTTACTCAGTTAACTCAATTATACCAAGTGCTTTACACAACTGATGATGGATCCCATAATTCTCAAGTCAGGCAGTCAATATCCATAAAAGAAAAAAGAAGATAAAAGATGTTAAGTCAAAACCTATGAAGGAGACTTATCAAAAATCAACAACATCCCGCTGACTGTAATCTCAAAATAAACAGTTCAGGCAAAAGTTAGGGATAACGAAGTCAAAAAGGAGGTTGCTAAAAATCCTCGACAGAAGAAAACATTTCAAAGGAGGTCACTACAAATCCTCGACAGAAAGAAAGTATTACCAGAAAGGATGACTGTCTGTCCAAATAAAAGTTCTGGTGCTCTAACCATCATCAAATTTCAATATTACGACTTCAAAATTCTGCTAGAACTTAAATGCAAAGTTAACTGGGCATAGGATCGAAGAACATCACGAAGATGGGGATGGGAACAAATAAACTTTGAGCCTTTATCCTTTGTTTCTTAAACCGTGAACCAAGCCGCGTTACAACCCTTGAAAGTCCTAACTGAAGCATGGTTAGTTCGAAAGCGTACTGTCACAAAAAGGGTATCCTGACTCCTTAAAGTTTACCAAAAATCCTGAGTTGATATCATGTTTTTACAAATATCACTTTCTTACATATTTTGTTTTACTAAAATTGTTTTTAAAACTCCAAGACAGACATATGCATTGCATTTTAATGAGTGTCATTATAAAACAATTTTGTCTACGTAATTTCAAATGTTTGGCATCAGGAGGAATCTGCATGGGGCATAATTAATGACTAAAAATCCTCTAGACAAATAAAGATTGCAGAGGCGTCTCGCATGCATGACTCGATCAGCTAAAAGCTTGTTTATACAAGAGACATAACGATTCGTAGAATCTCTCAGAGGCACTGAAAAAAAAAACCAGAGAAATTAGTCCATCACTAGGGGCATGTCATATCAGTCACAAATCTCAACAAATGCTATTTAGCTACTAGCATCAGATGATGTCAGTATCTGTCTCTTCTTTGAAGTTCTAATTCCAAATTCAAGTATCAAGCATACCAAGCTACTGATTCCAGGGGCGAGTATACTCTCGTAAGTGTTTTTGAAACAACAAGTACTCAAAGACAAGGGGCAATGGAAAATTGAAAATCTCTGGGAATCTTCCCAACAGAGTAGTTTTCATAGTATATCCCCACATAACACTTTAAAGAAGTCATCTTCAAGCAATCTATTCCCAACAAAAACTTAGTTCCTCGACGGAATTTATACCTCCGACACTGCCGGTTCTCCGACACAATCTTCTTCTCTAGCATGGTTTATTCAAACTCAAAGTTTCCGCTCAGAAATCGGGTCGAATATTATGCTTATTTCTCTTGTCCCCAGGATACACCAGGATCAGATCACTCGAGTCAATCTCATCCCCAAGCGAAGATAAAAAATCCTCAGCTGGATATCATCAAACAAAAGACATGAATTCTTTTGTCATTATCTCCAACAGCACACAGAGATTTATTTTCTCAACCGACAGTTGCTATACAAGAGTTATCAATATGCTCCGACTATATAGTCCATCCCTGCATCATTCATAAATACATGCATAACATACAATACTCTAGTTTATCTCGAGAATCTCAATACATGCATCATGACATTGCATAAAACTAATTTTTCCTTTTCAGGTAATTTCATAATCAGCAGAATATTATCATCCAAGTGTGATACAAATACAATCGTATCAACGATTCAATCTCAACACTCAAGACAAAAACAATTCTAATGCTTCATTCTGGGTCTTTCTTCAAAGATAATACAAAAACAATCAAAGAACTTCTCGTCCTTTCTAGGTAGTCTTCTCTAAGACATCTACCAGTCTGTCTAGGTAATCTTTTCTAAGATGTTTCATCCTTTCTAGGAGCCTTTCTAGGTCAGTCTTGTTTAAGATGTTTCATCCTTTCTAGGAGCCTTTCTAGGTCAGTCTTGTTTAAGACATATCATATCCTTTCTAGGTCAGTCTTGTTTAAGACATATCATATCCTTTCTAGGTCAGTCTTATTTAAGACATATCATATCCTTTATAGGTAGTCTTATTTAAGACATATCACTTCCTTTCTAGGAGCCTTTCTAGGTAGTCGCGTGTAAGACGTTCCGTACCCTTTCTAGGAGCCTTTCTAGGTTAATCTCGTTTAAAACATATCTTAACCTGTCTAGGTAATCTTCTTCAACATATTTATCCAACATGTTCTAATACATCCACTTCCCTTTCAAAGAGTTTCTCAATTAATCTTCTACAAGACACTTCTTCCCGAACCTTGTGTAAAGCCTAATCTCTTTTACATCAGTCAATGATCTACCCTTTTTAGGAACCTTTCCAGGTAGTCTTCTGTAAGACATTACTTCATCTCTCCTTCATATACAATCAATGCATATGATCCAGTCTGAAAAACATCCGCTCTTCAAACATCAGACAGCATCTTCAAGCCCATCTCTGACAAGCGCTCTTCAATACTTCAAGCTCGGATATAGTCTAACGTACGACTTATCCTGACTTACGTATTTATCCAAAATCAGACGGCATCTTTAAGCCCGTCTCCGACAAAAGTCCCTGCTTCAGTTATGGCAAAATTCTTGGGTATTCTAGTGTTCAATCCTCTTCTACCTTCAGATTCCAACAGGCATACATGCCAATTTACATCCTCAGATATAAGAAGATTGAACAGGGGCAGCTTTCATACCCCAAAATTTGCCCTTCTCATTCCTCTTATTCAAACTCAAGTCAAGATCAAAACTCAAAGACATCTCTCCTAAACAATAGCCTCCAAAATTAAGGTTCCAGATTTAATAAAGGAATTTGAACTTCTGATACCTCAAGTGGATTCGATGGTCTCTCAAATGCCTCATATGATCCTCATGCCAAGTTTCAAGCTCTGATTCACAAGATTGCTCAGTCTACTGCTCAAACGATCAATAATCGACTGGGTGACCTAAAAGTCAAACTAGGGTCAAACCACAGTCAAAATTCCTGATTTTTGGTCAACATCAACATTTTAATGTTAGATTCATCATTTGATCAAAGGTTGGTCATGATTTATCAAGAAAAGCTCCAAAATCATCAAGAACCTGAATTCTAAAATTAGGGTTTTTTAGGTGAAAGTCAACAGAACTTTGACCAGCCATATCTTTCTCATACTTTCTCAGAAATTTTCCATCCAAAGCTCATTTTGAAGGAAATTGAATTCTCTGCAACTTTGTCTCTCACATGCCAAGGCCAGAAATGCACCATTTGGGAGATATGAGCCAAAACATTACAGGTCCTCCTAAAGGATCGCAAAAAGTCGTTTTTTCTCAAAGCTCATAAATTGAACATGGTAAACTCAATTGAGACGAAACCAAAAGGAGGTTGTAGAGGATATCTTGGGATCAACTCCATATGATAAAAATTGAAGGAGATACGAGGCTCAGAAGTTAGTCGATTCTCAAAGAAAAACACAAAACCCTAAATGCGTAATTTGGTGTTTTTGGACTAATGGGCCTAAAAGATGCATTCCAAACGTGTCCATGGAACCTTTGAGTATTCCTAAACTAATTGTTCTATTTTTATAGTATTTATTTTATTTATTTGAATTTTAATTCATTTAAACATTAATAAATCATATAAATATGAAATAATTAGGTTTTAAATCAAGGATTTGATTTTACAATCAAATTCAATCATCAAAATACTCCTCATTGAAGGGCAAAAACGTGGTAAATAAGATTGGAAGAGTTGAGTCAAGATTCTATGCAAAAATAGAAAAAAACTATATAATTTTCACTAAAATTTCTTTCTCTCCAAGAATCAAAGTATCCAAGCCCATTATGTGACCTAAATTACTCTATATATATACTACAACATGCTCAGCATTAGGGG
Source organism: Vicia villosa (assembly GCF_029867415.1). Classification (NCBI taxonomy): domain Eukaryota; kingdom Viridiplantae; phylum Streptophyta; class Magnoliopsida; order Fabales; family Fabaceae; genus Vicia; species Vicia villosa. The sequence goes on along the minus strand of NW_026705850.1, from coordinate 278,936 downwards.
TCACGATTTGCAGCCTCATAACACTCTCCAACTTTCCAAAGTTTCAAGAATAACTAGGGCTCACGTAAAAATCTTTCTCAGCAAGCGTCAAGTAGATCCAAGTGTTCCATTATCTTCCTGAAGTTCTCAGGATCTCATTCCATCTCTCGTATAAGCTTGAATTAGCCAGGATCGTGCCTTTCCGTGCTCATCGGTTTGTATACTTTTGATATTTTAAAACCTTCGATTCATGCATTATTAACCGTCCATTTGCATATATATTGGTTCCTGACAATGTTTAGAACGTTTTAGCATCGTTGTTTTGGAGATTCGACGCAGGTATCGGAAGTTGCCATTCTTAGGGCATCAAGGTTTGGCCCCTTCGTTTTCATGGTTGCAGGCCTTATTATGAGAAACTAACCACACCATTGAAATCGCAACGTCCCATTTAGTGGAACTGGTCGGTTTTTGTCTTCGTTTTCACGTGATTTGCAGGATCCACGCAAAGCTCTCATCGGAGAAGAAGGTGGACGCCGGCGCCGGTGGTGGTTGGACTTCTCTGGGGTTGGTCAAATGCTTGCGTGGCACATTCCATCATCCTGATTCGCTAGTCAGATCATTGCTTCTCTCTCCCTGATTCCTATTGGCGTATGCATAAGTTTGTGGGCCCGGTTTGTTTTAATTTGAAAATTTCCATTTAGTTATTTGGTATATATGTATTAGATGTTTGTTACATAATTGACATCAAAAAGACGCAGCTTCAATGGCGAGGTATATATATATGCACCTTTAGCAAGCGAAGCGGCCTGGGTTCGATCCCCAGGTTTACAATTTTATTTTTCAGATTATTCAAACACTGATTCCATGCAGCGCTTCCACGCACGCCCACAATACTCCCTAAGATTTCCACCATCGGATCTCCATAAGCGTAGATCTAAGGATCCCAGAGGTGCAGCTTCACCATGCACCTTCAGGAGTGCATCACACCAGATCCTGAGCTAAGTCTTTTCTTTCTTTATTTTATTTTATTCTTTAAATTTTCTTTTAATTACATTAACTATTCTATTTATTTTCTTTTCTTTTTCTTTTTCTTATTAAATTACTTTTCTAAAAAAAACATTTATATTTACTCAATACTTTTATAATTATTTATATTTTATCAAAAATTCGACTTTCGTTATTTTATCAAAAATTGTTTTTAAACAATAAAAATTATTATCTTTGTACGTATCCTGTTATCAATTAAAATTCTTAGGTTTGTTAATCTCGATCTATTTATACACCTTAGAATTCCCAAGTAGGTGTTATCCATGAATGCGTTTTAAGCCTCACAAACCTTGTGGGTCACAATAGGTTTTCTTAAATAACCCTTTAGGGTTTATAAACTTTTTTTTAAGGGCTTGTAATTAATTAGGGTTTGAATCAGTAATGCACTAACGTTTCTCTTCTTCATGTCAATTCTTTTCAGGTTAATCAAAATCCTCCGATCATGCACCATCAATCAAAAAGCTAAGTTTCTAAACCTCTTTGTTAATTATCATTTTAATTTTTATTTTTGCCTCATGGAATTAAATAGGGTTTGTTTCAATATCAATGAGTTCCGCCTACACTCACCTCCCACATTATTTTCATTTTCAGGATCAATTGGAGGTTCGAGGAAGATCAAGGCTCGAGATAATTATTGATCCCTCTTATTTTTTCTGTCTTTTAATTTTCCCCATCCCCGCAGGTGTTTATTGTAATAGCGTAGGACTTTTAATTCCTGCCTTTGATTTTTATTTATTTTAAACTGCGTGGTTAGTAATCCTAGGGAGTGATAAACCATGAACTGAACGTAGAATCACTAACTTTATAAGATAAATGCCATCGAAATTAACCACGTGATTGTGCACCCACACACCTTTAGGGTAATCCCTCTGGTTGCCTTGTTGCCTTATACTGTTGCCTTATTGTTGCCTTGTTGCCTCTAAACATACTAAATAGTCAAAGTCCCTCGATTCCGAGGATACCTAAAGCAATGTTGCCTTAAAGTTATTGAAACTCCCTCGATGCTGCCTCGAAAAAAGATGATCGTCCCAAATTGCTAAGGTATCCTCGCATGATGCCTAAAAAGATTAATGATTATTAAATCCTTCACTTAGACTACCTGCCCTCTTTATGGCAAGGGACAGTCTTATGGCGAATGATAACTCGATGCCCCTTCAACATCCAATTGAAAGACTTCCTACCCTCTCATGGTATGGATAGATCCTTTCGCCCGAAAAGCTAAAAGAACGATTTTTCAAACTTAGGGTAGTTGCTATTAATTGCTTGCTCTATTTCAAATTCAAATTCAAACTCTTTTTCCACTAATTTTCAAATACTCTTCAAAAGACTACGCTTATTTACAAGCTAAAGTTCTTCTTCAAAGTTTTTTACTTTTCACACCTCATTTTCAAACAATTCAAACATTTTGAAAACAAAGTGAGCTAAGCAATTAAGAGCCCATGGATAACCATGGATGCAAAGGGTGCCTTACACCTTCCCTTTGTATAACTTACCCCCCGAACTCAAAATCTTTTCAAAAGGTCTTTTTCTGTTCTTTTAGCCTTTCTTATTGGATAAAATAAAAGTCGGTGGCGACTCTTGCTATCCGCAACATTTTCGATTATAAAGTCAGTTCACCGTATTACATACATCATATTTATTAAAAAGTTCATTCTATTTTATTTTGCTTTTTTTAATTAGGATTAACATTATCTGTCAACGAATTGATAATACACTCACCCTTTTATTTTTGTTTTCTCTTTTTTAAAATTTTTCAGGGTTAGCCAACCGCCAAAGCTTAATAGTCGGTAACCCTAAAACCTAACCTCTTTTATTTCTCTGCCTTTAATTATTACTTGAGTCAGATCCGCTGGTTTCTTTTTCCCCTCCCCATATTATTGCGTGGTTAGTAATCCTAGGGAGTGATAACCCTGAATTGAACTTAGAATAACTAATTATAAGATAACTTCTGAATTAATCACGTGATTGTTGCACCCACGCACCTTTTATGGTACCTCTCTTGTTGCCTGTTGCCTGTTGCCTGTTGCCTTGTGTTTTTGCAGAATAGCCTTGTCCCTCGAATACGAGGATACCTCAGCCATGTTGCCTTGACTAATGCAAAGATCATAAGTCCCTAATGATGCTGCCCTCGATACACTAAATATGATCTCGTCCCTCGGAAGTTGCCTACGAAGGGCTGAGGTATCCTCTGGTTGCCTAACGAAGAAGGCTATTCTGATTTGTCCCTTAGACTACCCGCCCCTCTATGGCATGGGACAGTCTTAAGGCGAACGATAATTCGATGTCCCATTAACATCCAAACGAAAGGCTTCCGTCCCTCTTATGGCATGGATAAACCCTTTCACCTTGAAAGGCTGAAGAACAATTTTCATCTAACCAGGTAATTGCTCCTAATTGCCTTGCTCTAAAAAATCTTTTTCTACACTTTTTTCATAAACCTTCAATATGGCTACGCTCATTTACGAGCTAAAGTCCGTATTCTCTTCTTCTACATTTCTTTCAAAAGAGCAAAGCAATTAAGAGCCCATGGATAACCATGGATGCAAAGGGTGCCTTATACCTTCCCTTTGCATAAATTACGCCCCCGAACCTTGTTTCTTTATTTAAAAGGTTTTTCCTGTTCTTCTAGCCTTTCTGATGTTTTGGATAAAATAAAAGTCGGTGGCGACTCTTGCTTAACCGCGACATTTTCAATAAAGTCAGTTCACCGTATTACAGAACTGGCGACTCTGCTGGGGAGAATTTTCTTATAAAAGAGGGGTTACCTTAAAAGTTTAGGAACACTTTAAATGTTTTCTATTGTTTGCTTTGTTTGTTTTATTTTTCAGGGGCATTATGGGAATTAAATGAAGGACGAATCCTATTCCCGGATTCAAGAACACTTAAGATTAGGAGTGGCATAGTCATGGCGACCTCTTTCATATATGTGGGAGATGAGTCAATATGAAGTTCACGCTTGAGTTAGGACTCCATAGCCATATGCACACCTTTCTCAAATGAGGGAGGTCTATGTATGTGCCTGTGGGTGCGTCGGAGCTCAAGGACCTTTAGTCACCTTTAACCCATCCTGGCCTTTAGGAACATAGTGGGGGGACTACTCTTGACAAATGTTGAGAACTAGTCGCTACCTGATGCTACAATTCAGATAGGTTCTCTCTCAAAGTATAATTGCATGGTGCAAATGCATCATGTCCGAGGGTGCTTTAGAAGGACTGACAATTCTGGATAACTTATAGAACCTGTTGCTGAAATCTCCTTATCCATAGAATTACCTTTGGGAAGGACACCTGATCATACTCCATACAAGCCTTAAGCCAAAAATTGTGTGATTTGTGTGGATTTATTTTTCTGTGATGCATCATGCATACATGCATTCATGACATGGCTAACCCATTTCAAGGAGAAAAAAGGTTTTTTAACCATAATTTGTTTTGTAGGTTATGGAAACCTTAGTCCGTAAGCCTTTTTTTCTCAACTTCAAGAAAGTACCTACTTCACTAAAGCTCTTATGTGATGATATTACTGGTTCTCTCGTCCTCACCGAGCCTCTCAACAAACTGATAAGTCTAGTGCGGATCAAAGTGGATGAAGCTCTCCTCAATTCCATGATGCAGTTTTATGATCCTATTCTTCATTGTTTTACTTATAGAGATTTTCAACTGGTACCTACATTGGAAGAATTTTCTCATATAATGGACATCCCTATACCTGATCAAATTCCTTACACTGGTGAGGATGGAGGTCCTAAGTTGGAAGACATTGCTGCTGCCTTACACTTACCAAGGGCAGAAATTAACAAGGTTTGGATCAATAGAAGAGACTATTCTGGGATACCTGTGGATTTCTTATACGAGAAGGCCAAGATCTTTGCTGAAGCTCTAAGCATGGATGCCTTGGAAAGTGTTCTAACTCTGTTGATATATGGACAAGTTTTATTTCATCGTTGCGACAAAGTTGTTGATAGGGCTTCTATTAAGATCTTCCTTAGCAAGAACCCTATTCCTACTCTACTTGGTGATTTATTGCACTCCATCAATGCCAGAGTAACAAAGAGATAAGGTTGTGTCTTAGGATGCATCCCCCTTTTGCACAAGTGGTTTATTTCTCACTTGCCTCGATCAGTAATAAAGAATGAAGAAGGTTTGACTTGGATTCAGAGAATCATGAAGCTTTCTTATGATGACATCATCTGGCATCAAAAAGAGTTCGAGGGTATCCGAGGGGGAATCACTTACAATCCTATTCTCGCTCGACATCAGTTCGGTTTTGCTTTGAAAGGTAAGCCACGTTCCATATATCTTAGTGCGGAAAATTTTGACTACGACTCCGATACCTCCGGAAAAAAGAGTTGTTTCATTAAAGCTTGGTACGAGGTAAAAAGGTAGGTGTAAGAGATTTGGGAACAAGGACCTATACTCCTTCAGACGTCTACTTCAGATGGATCTATGATCGAGTCGTTGAGTTTGGCATACCATATCCATCTGACACACTTGTTGTTCCAAGGATCACTCCTCCAGAGGTTCATGTAGAATTAAGGCCTTATATACCCGCTCCGAACGAAGACCTTGCTGCCACAGTTGCTCATTTAAGACAAGAAAAGGCTGATCTTGAAAAGCGGCTACAAGAGGTTGAGGTAGAAAAAGCAGTGTTAGTGGCTAATGCTAAGGAACGAGATAGTATGCTTGACTATTTCTCCCGCAAGTGGAAGATTGAAGACTTCACCTCGCCTGATCAAATACAATCATGGGAGCGAGAGATTGAGAGACTTGTCCAAGAAAAAATGAAATGATCAAAGCCCATAAAGAAGAAATCAGAGGATTGAAGAGGAAGCGCCGACTTGAAGATTGATTTCTTTTATTGCATTTTATTTATTATTTTCAATATCTTCTGATATAACTACAAAACTTATAATACATTGGTTTCTAGTTGAAATATTATTTCATTCTTGTTTCTATTTTTTTCCTTTAAATGTGTTAAAAAGCCTTTAACTCCTTGAAATCATTACATATGCATAATCATATCATTCATAAACATTACATCACAGGTTTCATAAAAAGCAAATGCCTCATCTTTCCGCTGTTTATTTCAGTGAGAAAATGGACCTCGAACAATCTGTCAAGAATCTCCAAACTCAGAATGCTGAATTTCAAGCCTTGATCCTGAACTTGTCCAAGGGGTAAGATGAACTGAAAGCTCTTCTGACTAAGAAGGAGAAGAAGACCAAGAAACCTAAAGGGGTTCTCAATCTGGGAAGAAGATTCAAAGGTCCTCTCAAAAAGCTTGAAGAAGCTGAAATTCCCAAGGAAGAAGAAGAGGATGATGATGCTAGTATCAAGACCAACGCTGGAAGCAATGGAGGTTCTGCTAACCAAGAGGATGATGAGGGAGACTATTTCCATGACGAAGACTGTAACACCCCATTTTCTACCCGACATTTATATTAAAAATCAGAGTGCTAAAATTTTCAAACATATAACAGGATGTCACATTTCAACATAAAACAACAAAGCAACCTGTATTTCTTTTAATATGATACATAGCATTCGGCTGAATAACTCACAACATATTTATTCATAGGAACATAATAACCTTTTTAATATTAAAACCACAGAATTACAACTTCCAACTTATAGATCAGTTAGCAACTTTATTCAACTAAAACATCGTCCAATTTATAATTATTCAACAACTAGTAATAACAACAACTTAGAAACAACACATAAACATCCCCCGAGTGCTACGTATCAGAGCAAGACCAACTCAAACAAACAGTAACTAAAGACTTCATAAAGTTACTTCACTTCCACAACTATTCTTGAGTACCTGCTCAATTACCCATAATAGGTAACATCATTACAGAAGGGGTGAGATATCCAACAATATAAGCAAGCGTATGATAAATAATATATTAAGATTAGATCATACAATATCACCACTTCATACTTATTCAAACAACAGTTATAATAACAAATAGCAACAACGGTTATAATAATTATTTACCAACAACAATTATGATAACAATATTCAGTAACAAGTATAACAACAATTAGTCAACAATTAGCAACAACAACTATAACAATAGTTATAATAATTATTTCACAATTTAAATCATCATAACTTAATAACAACAACCACTTATAACAACAACAACTTACAACAACGACAACTTATATCAACAACAACAACGTAATAACAACAACAACGAAATAACAACAACAACTTCAAATGCGACTCAACTATGCAAATGCATGTGGTACCATTTGGAGTAAAACTCCCAACTTAAACATATGCCAGGTTATCGAGGCATTTCAACAAGGCGTAAGCCTTCAACGTGGTGCCATTAAGGCCAAGGCATAAGCCTTCAACTTTTCAACGTGGTGCCATCAAGGCCAACATAAACAATGCAAATGTATGCATGCAACAACAACCATAAAGTCACAACAAAAAAGCAACAACGACAACAATTCAACACTGTACCAACATTAGAGGTACTCAACGTCGCTTCAAAACTGGCCATAGGCCTACAACTTAGTCAACATATCGACAACAACTTATATCAATAAATTGTATGAAGCAACAACTTATAGCAATAACAACAACAAAACAGAAGTAGCAACATGCAATTCAATCATACAAGTTCATACAACATGCAATTCAATCACACAAGTTCATACAACATGCACACGATTAATAGCGTACACCCGGTTCGACAATTACACAACATTACACACGAAAATGTATATCGATTCAACAAAATTCATCTACTGTGTTTGAAAATATTTTTATAAGATAGAACATAATTTTAGCTTTTCAACGGTCCAAACGGCACGTCAAATGGACACCCGAGTCAAAAGTTATGAATTTTCTAAGTTTCCGGAAAGCGCAAACACCGGTATCATACACCGAAACAACAAAACTTCATTACACACCAATTAAATTTTATTTCCAGAACATGTAACTATTTTTATAAGAAAATACACATTATTAGCTTTCTAGCGCTTCGAACAGGGACTCAAACGGACTTACGAATCAAAATATATGAATTTTTGAAGTTTTCTCCAAAACTAGATTTTTGCCCAGGAACAACTACGGGTTTTATGCATTTTTCCATTAAAATCCAACCAATTCAATTATTTTTCATAAAACAAACACATATTCATTCATACCTAACATATAGTAGTGAATTGGAATCATAAAACATGAATTTTAACACATTGATTTTGATCCCAAATCTCAAACCCCATCATACCAAATCCTTATAACTCAACCCAAAAACTCAATTTTCCTCCTTCGATTCAGTTGCAAATCAATTTCGACCAACACAGAGACATAGCACTATAATAGTTATACTCAACCAACATTAATCCGTTTTTCTGCACTTAATTCCTTAATAATAATAAGGGTTAATGAACTTTTTCGTCCCTTTAAATATTTCAAATTTCGTTTTTAGTCCCTCCAAAATTTTCCTTCAAGAAATAGTCCCTTCAAAATTTTTCTTCCGAACTATTGGTCCCTAACGTCAAATTTCGTAGCTAATCGGTGGCTAAAGTCATAACTAATCTCTAGCAAATTTGACGTTAGGGACCAATAGTTTAGACGAAAAATTTTGAAGGGACGATTTCTTAAAGGAAAATTTTGGAGGGACTAAAAACGAAATCTGCAATATTTAGAGGGACGAAAAAGTTCATTAACCCTAATAATAATTATAAACCCTAGGTTAATTTCCCACAACAATTGATTGAACTTTTATAACCTTATTCACAGACATCAATCAATTTCAACATCAACAAAATTCAATCTCAAAGATACAAACAACCACACAAAACAGAGACATTCCATACAATCATAACCCCCACATATCATTCATCATAATCCCGTTTATAGAGCTATAACCTCACCCTTACCTTGGATTGGAGGTCGCTCACTATTCCGGTTGCACTTCGTTGCCGCCATAGTTCCAACCTCGCTCTTTCTCTTTCGCTGCAGCTTTGCAATTTTCTACGATAAATCTCTTTTTCTTCTCTAGAGCTCCAAACCCTTATTATTTCTTTCTTATAATAAACCTAATCCTCTTATTCCATTTAATCCAATATATAATAATAATAATAATAATAATAATAATAATAATAATAATAATAATAATAATAATAATATTATAACTCTTAACCAAATAATAATAATAATAATAATAATAATATTCCTCTATTGGGCTCAACTTCTCTACACCTCCTTATTATTACATACCACCGTAAAATAAACCTAACCAACAACTCATATTCCAATATAATAATAATTATATTATTTCTACAACTCCAATATAATAATAATTATATTATTTCTACAACTCCAATATAATAATAACTACCACATAACAACTTAAACCGACATAATAATCAAATTTCTCCGATAAATCCCAACTTCGACCAATTTCCTATTATTAAATCCTTAATTAATTTAATTAAATAATTAATTAAATTCGGGGTGTTACAACTCTCCCCCACTTGGATATTTTCGTCCTCGAAAATCTATCCGACACAACCATCCTCAACTTGCTTATACTCGACTATACAACATCACAACATACTCTTATCAACAGATTTTCGTTATAGCATCCTTCACTTTACTCATCATCAAGATAGCAAGATACGTCTATACCATCCAACACGATTTCGTCTACTATTAACAGGAGATTATGGGTGATCAAGTCCTCAATTTGCCAATAGATATCCGACAACCATGATGGAGCATAAACCACGGTTACTAACTACAATAGTGCTCTTTTCCAAATTGTACTCACAGACTCACATTTCCGATCCTAACTCACAATTCAAAACTTCCCAATAACTTCAACAACCCTAATAATAATTATAAACCCTAGGTTAATTTCCCACAACAATTGATTGAACTTTTATAACCTTATTCACAGACATCAATCAATTTCAACATCAACAAAATTCAATCTCAAAGATACAAACAACCACACAAAACAGAGACATTCCATACAATCATAACCCCCACATATCATTCATCATAATCCCGTTTATAGAGCTATAACCTCACCCTTACCTTGGATTGGAGGTCGCTCACTATTCCGGTTGCACTTCGTTGCCGCCATAGTTCCAACCTCGCTCTTTCTCTTTCGCTGCAGCTTTGCAATTTTCTACGATAAATCTCTTTTTCTTCTCTAGAGCTCCAAACCCTTATTATTTCTTTCTTATAATAAACCTAATCCTCTTATTCCATTTAATCCAATATATAATAATAATAATAATAATAATAATAATAATAATAATAATAATAATAATAATAATAATAATAATAATAATAATATTATAACTCTTAACCAAATAATAATAATAATAATAATAATAATATTCCTCTATTGGGCTCAACTTCTCTACACCTCCTTATTATTACATACCACCGTAAAATAAACCTAACCAACAACTCATATTCCAATATAATAATAATTATATTATTTCTACAACTCCAATATAATAATAATTATATTATTTCTACAACTCCAATATAATAATAACTACCACATAACAACTTAAACCGACATAATAATCAAATTTCTCCGATAAATCCCAACTTCGACCAATTTCCTATTATTAAATCCTTAATTAATTTAATTAAATAATTAATTAAATTCGGGGTGTTACAACTCTCCCCCACTTGGATATTTTCGTCCTCGAAAATCTATCCGACACAACCATCCTCAACTTGCTTATACTCGACTATACAACATCACAACATACTCTTATCAACAGATTTTCGTTATAGCATCCTTCACTTTACTCATCATCAAGATAGCAAGATACGTCTATACCATCCAACACGATTTCGTCTACTATTAACAGGAGATTATGGGTGATCAAGTCCTCAATTTGCCAATAGATATCCGACAACCATGATGGAGCATAAACCACAGTTACTAACTACAATAGTGCTCTTTTCCAAATTGTACTCACAGACTCACATTTCCGATCCTAACTCACAATTCAAAACTTCCCAATAACTTCAACAACTTCTACAACTTTTTCCAAATTTTTAGCAAGAATCACCCAACTTCAAACACACTTATCTCTTTCAATATAGACCTCCCAAACACAAAATTATATTCCAAAGTGAAGGGAATTTCGTGTAGATTCCAGAAATTCAAGAATCGCTTAAATCCGATTTACGAGTAAAAAGTTATCATCCTTGCGATGGGGCTGGTTCTGAATTCTCGTATGCAGAATTTTCCAAAAATCAGCATTAGATTCAAATATTAAAATGCACTTTTCTTCCTCTTCGCAAACTTCCTGAAGACAAATCTTATATGCAAACTATAGGGAATTTCGTAAGCTTTCCAAAAAGTCTTGAATCGCTTCAATTAGAAACACGAACAAAAAGTCATGCCTCTTTTACTAACAGCTGCTCCATAATTACATAAATCAGAATTTGAGATTGATGAACATAAGTTCCAGCTCTCTCTCTCTCTCTCTCTCTCTCTCTCTCTCTCGCTTCCAAGATCTACCAACATCCTACAAGTGAATATATCCGAGAAGCACTGCTTCTCCCCCACTTAGCTTCAAACCAACTCCTACAACAATCAACTAGAAAACAAACAAGTACCGACAGTGTTTCACACACTAGTCACATACACAGGAATAAACAACATTAGACGACTCTGGTCGGACAGACCGACTTGCTCTGATACCACTAATGTAACACCCCATTTTCTACCCGACATTTATATTAAAAATCAGTGTGCTAAAATTTTCAAACATATAACAGGATGTCACATTTCAACATAAAACAACAAAGCAACCTGTATTTCTTTTAATATGATACATAACATTCGGCTGAACAACTCACAACATATTTATTCATAGGAACATAACAACCTTTTTAATATTAAAACCAAAGAATTACAACTTCCAACTTATAGATCAGTTAGCAACTTTATTCAACTAAAACATCGTCCAATTTATAATTATTCAACAATTAGTAATAACAGCAACTTAGAAACAACACATAGACATCCCCCGAGTGCTACGTATCAGAGCAAGACCAACTCAAACTAATAGTAACTAAAGACTTCATAAAGTTACTTCACTTCCACAACTATTCTTGAGTACCTGCTCAATTACCCATAATAGGTAACATCATTAAAGAAGGGGTGAGATATTCAACAATATAAGCAACCGTATGATAAATAATATATTAAGATTAGATCATACAATATCACCACTTCATACTTATTCAAACATCAGTTATAATAACAAATAACAACAACAGTTATAATAATTATTTACCAACAACAATTATGATAACAATATTCAGTAACAAGTATAACAACAATTAGTAAAAACAATTAGCAACAACAACTATAACAATAGTTATATTAATTATTTCACAATTTAAATCATCATAACTTAATAACAACAACCACTTATAACAACAAGAACTTACAACAACGACAACGTATATCAACAACAACAACATAATAACAACAACAACGAAATAACAACAACAACTTCAAATGCGACTCAACTGTGCAAATGCATGTGGTACCATTTGGAGTAAAACTCCCAACTTAAACATATGCCAGATTATCGAGGCATTTCAACAAGGCGTAAGCCTTCAACGTGGTGCCATTATGGCCAAGGCATAAGCCTTTAACTTTTCAACGTGGTGCCATCAAGGCCAACTTAAACAATGCAAATGTATGCATGCAACAACAACCATAAAGTCACAACAACAACAAAGCAACAACGACAACAATTCAACACTGTACCAACATTAGAGGTACTCAACGTCGCTTCAACACTGGCCATAGGCCTACAACTTAGTCAACATATCGACAACAACTTATATCAACAAATTGTATGAAGCAACAACTTATAGCAATAACAACAACAAAACAGAAGTAGCAACATGCAATTCAATCATACAAGTTCATACAACATGCAATTCAATCACACAAGTTCATACAACATGCACACGATTAATAGCGTACACCCGGTTCGACAATTACACAACATTACACACGAAAATGTATATCGATTCAACAAAATTCATCTAATGTGTTTGAAAATATTTTTATAAGATAGATCATAATTTTAGCTTTTCAACGGTCCAAACGGCACGTCAAATGGACACCCGAGTCAAAAGTTATGAATTTTCTAAGTTTCCGGAAAGCGCAAACACCGGTATCATACACCGAAACAACAAAACTTCATTACACACCAATTAAATTTTATTTCCAGAACATGTAACTATTTTTATAAGAAAATACACATTATTAGCTTTCTAGCGCTTCGAACAGGGACTCAAACGAACTTACGGATCAAAATATATGAATTTTTGAAGTTTTCTCCAAAACTAGATTTTTGCCCAGGAACAACTACGGGTTTTATGCATTTTTCCATTAAAATCCAACCAATTCAATTATTTTTCATAAAACAAACACATATTCATTCATACCTAACATATAGTAGTGAATTGGAATCATAAAACATGAATTTTAACACATTGATTTTGATCCCAAATCTCAAACCCCATCATACCAAATCCCTATAAGTCAACCCAAAAACTCAATTTTCCTCGTTCGATTCAGTTGCAAATCAATTTCGACCAACACAGAGACATAGCACTATAATAGTTATACTCAACCAACATTAATCCGTTTTTATGCACTTAATTCCTCAATAATAATAATTATAAACCCTATGTTAATTTCCCACAACAATTGATTGAACTTTTATAACCTTATTCACAAACATCAATCAATTTCAACATCAACAAAATTCAATCTCAAAGATACAAACAACCATACAAAACAGAGACATTCCATACAATCATAACCCCCACATATCATTCATCATAATCCCGTTTATAGAGCTAGAACCTCACCCTTACCTTGGATTGGAGGTCTCTCTCTATTCTGGTTGCACTTCGTTGCCGCCATAGTTCCAACCTCGCTCTGTAGCTTTGCAATTTTCTACGATAAATCTCTTTTTCTTCTCTAGAGCTCCAAACCCTTATTATTTCTTTCTTATAATAAACCTAATCCTCTTATTCCATTTAATCCAATATATAATAATAATAATAATAATAATAATAATAATAATAATAATAATAATAATAATAATAATAATAATAATAATATTATAACTCTTAACCAAATAATAATAATAATAATAATAATAATAATAATAATAATAATAATATTCCTCTATTGGGCTCAACTTCTCTACACCTCCTTATTATTACATACCACCATAAAATAAACCTAACCAACAACTCATATTCCAATATAATAATAGTTATATTATTTCTACAACTCCAATATAATAATAATTACCACATAACAACTTAAACCGACATAATAATCAAATTTCTCCGATAAATCCCAACTTCGACCAATTTCCAATTATTAAATCCTTAATTAATTTAATTAAATAATTAATTAAATTCGGGGTGTTACAAAGACTATGCTGATGAGAAGTACAGGTTACTAGAGGAGCGTCTGAGAAATATGGAAATTTAGAAGGTACCTGGGCTGGATTTTGAGGAACTAGGGCTCATTCCTGGAGTCGCCATTCCTCCCAAATTCAAGATTCCAACTTTTGCTAAGTTTGATGGAGTCTCTTTCCCCAAGATGCATCTAAGATCATATGTGAGGAAGATCCAACCTCATACTGAAGACAAAAGACTGTGGATTCATTTCTTCCAAGAGAGTTTGTCTGGAACTCAACTAGAGTGGTATTATCAGCTGGAGAAGGCCAATATCCGCACTTGGGAAGACATGGCTGCTGCTTTCTACAAGCAATATCAATACAATGCTGATCTGGCACCAACTCGCATGCAACTACAAAGCATGTCTATGGGACCTAAGGAAAGTTTCAAGGAGTATGCTCAAAAGTGGAGAGATTTAGTTGGAAGAGTCCAACCTTCCTTGACTGATAGGGAGTTGGTGGACATGTTCATGGGCACACTAACTGGGCCGTTCTATAGTCACCTGCTGGGTAGTTCCTCATCTGGTTTCACTGATCTCATACTGACTGGAGAACATGTGGAGAGTGGTATTCGAAGTTGGAAGATTCAAGTAGGCAAATCTTCTGGTACTGCAAAGAAGCCCTATCATGGAAGAAACGAGTCTAATGCTGTTCACAGTCAGAGGGGCCGTTATAATAATGATCAGAACCAATCTGTTGGAGCTGTTCTCATCTCTACGCCAGCACCTCAACAAGCTCCTAGACAAGGGTATCAGCGTAGGCCAGACACACCTAAAAGGAAATTCACTAAAATCAACATGCCTTTATCTCAAGCTCTGCAACATCTGTTGAAGGCCAATCTGATCACTATAAGAGATCCTCCAAAGAACGTCACTACTACGTCTCCAAACTATGATCCTAATGCAAAATGCGTATACCACTCTAATTGCCCTGGACACACTGCTGATAATTGCTGGGCGTTGAAAAATAAGATCCAAGACATGATAGATGCTGGTGAAATCGAGTTTGATCCGCCAGAGACTCCTAATGTCATCACTGCTCCTATGCCAAAGCACGACAAGACTGTTAATGCTATCATGGACACAATCCATGTTTATGATGTGAGAGATCTGTCAACACCTCTCCCTGAAATCAAGAGAAAGCTGCTGCGAGCTGGTTTATTTCCAGGGTGCGACCCAGATTGTTATTACTGTGCATCCCTACCTAATGGTTGTGAGAATCTGAAAAGTGGTATCCAAGGCTGGATGGATCGTGGCACTATCAGATTTGAGAAGACTCCTTCTATTGAGGATTTGTGCGAAGGTTTCTCCCGTGGCTTGAAGTTCGAAGATGTGTCTGTAATTTCCAAAGCTCCACTAAAGATCCCTACTAAGGCTCCTTTCAAAATTTCTGCTAAACCCCGTGTGGCTCTGATTATAATTACTAAACCTGGTCCAATGCCATATTCTTCTGATAAAGCTATCCCCTGGATTTATGGTGCCGAGGTTTATATTCGAGGAGTTAAACAAGAACTCATAGCTGACAAAGTTTCTGAAGACGCCAATCCCGACGTGGGTAATATTGCTGGAACTAGTAAAGTGACAAGAAGTGGAAGGGTGTTTTCTCCGGAAATCTCTCCGAACACTGCTTCACCTGCTGTTACTATCACTCCAAATGCTGATACCCGAGGTAAGGAACCTGTCCAGACACCAGTTGAGACTATTACTGAAAATTCATCTCCTGAAGAAGCAAATGAGTTTTTGAAGATCATCCTGAAGAGTGATTATGACATTGTTGAACAGATGGGGCACACTCCTTCCAAGATCTCTATGCTGTCACTCTTTAGTTGTTCCAAGACCCACGCCAAAGCTATGATGAAGTTTCTAGAGGCTGCCCATGTGCCACAACAGATTTCTGTCACTCAACTCGAGAATTGTATTGCAAACCTGACGACAGATAACTACCTTGGGTTTTCTGATGCTGATCTAAGTCCTAGTGGAAAGAATCATAACAAGGCGCTACACATCTCCATTGAATGTGGGGGCACCACTCTTGCTCATGTACTGGTTGACAATGGCTCGTCTCTGAATATACTACCCAAGTTGGTGCTGGACAAACTCAAGGTTGACGGAATTGAGCTGAAATCCAGTGATGTGATAGTAAAAGCTTTCGATGGCACAATGAGTACTGTATATGGAAAAGTTGAGCTCCCGATCAGAGTAGGTTCCCAGACTTTCAATACTGTGTTCTATGTGATGGATATTCGTCCCGCCTATTCCTGTCTACTTGGACGTCCTTGGATACATGGGGCAAATGCTGTGACTTCAACTCTCCATCAGAAACTGAAATATCCAGCGAAAGGCAAGATTGTTACTGTGTATGGTGAAGAAGAGTATGTGGTGAGCTTCATAGATGAGACCAAGTATGTTGAATTCATTGGAGAAGCTTTTGAATCTCCCCGTCAAGCGTTCGAATTCGTCCCTCAGGTGGTTCCTGAGACTAAGCATGTCTACACTGCTCCTAAAGTTACTAGGGTTCCGCCCACAATGGCTTCTCTGAAAGATGCTAGAGATGTGGTAGAAGAAGGTGGCTGCACTATCTGGGGGCAATTACCTGATATTCCGTACAAGTCCAACAAATGGGGTTTAGGCTGCACTACTAAGGATCAGAAGGGAGAACAACATCCTCGTCCAGAAGGTCTGAAGCATCATTTCATCAGAAAAGGAGTCAATGCCATTGGAGAAGATGAAGATAATTACAACCTAGACAAGTGGATCTTTCCTACACCTGACGAAGGGCTGGACAACTGGAAGACTGAAGACATTGTCTCTATCTCCTATAGTCAGGAGTAATTACCATTTCTAGTTTTGTTTTCTTTTATGTTTTCAATTTTAATTTCTGTACTCCAATAAAACAATAAACTCTAAAGCCATGTGTCCCGCCCGAGGCACAATGGTCCATTGTTAGGGCTTGTCATTTCATAAGCATATTTTCATTTAATAAAGCATTGGACGTTTCGTATTCAAATTGTGTGTTCGCTTTTATTTTCTTTACTTTTATAGCTATGTGTTCTTACACACACCCACATAATACACTGTAGATCCATACCCACTCTGGATCCTATTGATAACGACTCTGCTATTACTAAATATGACTTTGAAAATCCGATCTACCAGGCTGAGGATGAAGGTGAGGAAGATTGTGAAGTGCCTAGAGAACTTGCCAGATTACTAGAGCAAGAAGAAAAGACTATACAACCGCACGAAGAGCCAATCGAGGTGGTGAACATAGGTACTGACGAAGAAAAGAAAGAGATCAAGATAGGGGCTGAGTTAGAGGATGTTATCAAATAGAGATTGATCCAAATGTTACGAGACAATGTTGAGATTTTTGCTTGGTCCTACGAAGACATGCCTGGGCTCGATACTGACATTGTGGTTCACCGTCTACCTATCAAAGAAAACAGTCCTCCGGTTAAGCAGAAGTTACGAAGAAGCAGACCTGACATGGCTCAGAAAATCAAAGAGGAGGTTGAGAAATAGTTCAATGCCGATTTCCTGAAAGTTGTGAGTTATCCACCATGGATCGCCAATATAGTGCCGGTACCTAAGAAAGACGGAAAAGTCAGAATGTGTGTAGACTATAGAGATTTGAATCGAGCAAGCCCTAAAGATGATTTTCCCCTACCACATATTGACATCCTAGTAGATAGTACTGCGCAATGCAAGGTGTTTTCTTTCATGGATGGTTTCTCAGGTTATAATCAGATCAAGATGGCACCCGAAGACATGGAAAAGACAACTTTTACTACGCCTTAGGGCACATTCTGTTACAAAGTCATGCCATTTGGGTTAAAGAATGCAGGGGCAACGTATCAGCGCGCAATGGTGGCTCTGTTCCACGATATGATTCACAAAGAAATACAGGTCTATGTTGATGATATGATTACGAAGTCCAACACTGAAGAAGAACATCTGATCCACCTGCAGAAGTTGTTTGATAGGTTGAAGAAATACAAGTTGAGACTGAATCCAAATAAGTGTACTTTTGGTGTGAGGTCTGATAAGCTACTAGGTTTCGTTGTCAGCAGCAAGGGTATTGAAGTCGATCCTGCGAAAGTAAAAGTGTTATACCCCAAAATTTGCCCGCATCTTTTTCAGAAAGAAGGCAACAGATTTCTGTCTAAAAATTGGGAGTTTCATATAATTTTGGATTTTATTTCACAAATATCCTGATTTTTATGAATACTCGGTTTTTAGAATTTTTCTTATACGGTATTTTGGTTCGCTGTTGAATTTATTCTTACACAAACGCCAATTACTGTTTATCACTTCACACACGCTGTTTATTTGAGATTTATTTGCAGATAAATAGTACTGACGCAATTGGTACAGAATTAAATTTTGCAGGCGCAGAGTCCGGGGATTCAGACTGTACTGGTAACGAGTAAATTATTATTAGTTTTTTGTTTCCCACTAATTTTTGTACTATATTCTATTATTTTCAAAATCTTTTCCTTTCTTTTCAAATCTCTTTCTTTCAAAATCAAATCC
Organism: Vicia villosa; assembly: GCF_029867415.1. Classification (NCBI taxonomy): domain Eukaryota; kingdom Viridiplantae; phylum Streptophyta; class Magnoliopsida; order Fabales; family Fabaceae; genus Vicia; species Vicia villosa. The sequence goes on along the minus strand of NW_026705850.1, from coordinate 259,870 downwards.
TAACTTTATTCTATACATCTCTCTTTTCAAACCCTACCATACACTTTCTTTCAAATCCTACTACCACTCAAATTTTCCTTTTTTGTACGAAATCACTTCATTCCCCAACGTCTCTATCCTTCTTTTCACTCTATAAATACCTGTCATTTTTTCCATAAATCCTCGCATCGAATTTCAACTCATCTCTCAAATTTCTACCTCATATTTATTTTCTCTTCTTCCCCGGCAAAAATGGCGAAGTGGATGGATACGTGTTTTCTTATGGTCATCACCGTCTTGGTGGTGATCATGTCCTTTTTCTGTCTACATAGTCCTGAAAAATGCGGACCTAGGTTGTTTACACTCCTGATCATCTATATGTTGTTATTTATAGCATGGGTTTTTAATCGTCATTTTTAAAGTTTGTCATATCTTTTGCTTTCAAATAATGTACCGTTTATTTGTCATATTGTTCATTATATTATATAATATTTGTACTGTCAGTATTAAATATCGTACTATCTGTCGTACTGTAGTTTAATTATCCAGATAATATTTTGTGTGTTTTCTGCTAGGTAAATATTTATTTTTCTGCGCATTAAATATTTTTCAAGGTTATTATCGGTAATTTCGTTCGCGTACAATATATTTTATTTATTTATTATGTTTGTGTTTTTCTAACAACTCATGTAAATAAATCTTCACCATTAACATAAGCAAAAAAAAAAGAAAAAAATTAACTTTAACTATTTTTCACTTTAACTGTTACGTTAATGCCCAGACAGCCAGTTGACAGTCAAACCCGCTGACAGCACGATTCTCCGTGTTTTGCACCATCAATCAAATCAATCTTTTGCATTTCAAAATTCCAAGATTTTTGTTCTAGAAGTCTTCTGATAATCACATGATCAGCAGAGACTCAACACTGCACAAAAATCAGGTACGCATAACTGTCTCCTACACAAACAGTCCCTAACTAGGGTTTTTGTTTTTTTCAGGAGAACAAGTTTTTTGAGACCTCAAATGGATTTCATGGACCTCCATATATCTCAAAGTACCACCATACAAATTTTCAAACTTCAATCCGCTCAGACGCACAGTCAGCAGCTCAAACAGTCAACAGACGACCAATTTGACCGAAAAAGTCAACAGACATTCAAAAATGAAATTTTTTGTCAACATCCATATTTTGTCAAAAGATTCATCATTTGATAATTGGTTGATCATAATTCATCAAGGAAAGATAAAAAATCAACAAAACCCTAAGTTTCAAAATTAGGGTTTTCTCCTAAAAAGTCAACTAAACTTTGACCGGCCATAACTCTCTCCTCGTTCATTCAAAAAATTCAAACCAAAGCTTGTTTTGAAGGAAATTCAATTATCTTTCAAATGCAATTGATCCCATGGTCATTGGATTCACCATTTGAAAAATATGAGCTCAGACATTACAGGTCTTTTTCAAAGTCAACAAAAAGTGGTTTTTTGTCAAAGGCCATAACATCAAGATAACTTCTCCAAATGAAAAAAAGTTTCCAAAGTAGCTTGTAGAGGACATCTTGAGGTTTCTAAAAAGTACAAGAACTCCTTCATATGATAAAAATTGAGGGATTTATACCTTGTTGAAGTTGGCTATATTTTGGGAAAATGCATGAAACCAACATTGATCAAAAATGTTTTTTTCCAAAAGGGGCCAAGTTTCCATGATCCAAACATGATTCTAACAATGTTAAGGGCCTCCCACGACCAACCTAAGGCCCATAGCATTTTTATTTCTTTTTTGATTTGATTTTATTACATTTAAAGTTAAATTGAAAAAGAAATGGTGAAGGATAATGATACAATGCTTGATTCTTAAGCTAAAGCCACCAAGAATGCTTCAACTCTGCAGCAAGAGAAGTACATAGCAGGCCTAGAGCAAGAGGTTGAAGAAAATTCAAAGCCATGGCTAAAGAATTCAAGATTTTTTATATTAAAAAATTCAAAGTTCAAAAAAGCAATTAATGCTTGATAGCTTCAATTTTAAGCACTTCATTGCTTATAAATGAAGTAGAACACTTCAGTAGGAAGGGACACACAATTTCAGAACCAAATCCATGCTTGTATCATACTTGTAGCAACTTGAAAATTTCAAAGAAATTCAAATTTCGAATTTTGAGTTCAAGCTAGTTTTAATCCAAACTAAGTATTCAAACATCATCTCTGAACTTCATTGAACCTATCCAAATAAATTTTAAGCATTAAAGACTCACAAATCGAGCCACACAAGCCACGGTTTGTTCAAACATAAATCACCTCGTATCTGATCATTCCTGCATGTTTAATAAGATGTAGACATATATTTGTGTTTAGTTTGGTGCTCTGGTCGTTTCTGGAGCTCTAATTGAGTTTTAATGGCCGTTTGTAGAATATACCATTTTAGGGTTTCATGAGCTTGAAATGGGATTTTTCGCTAGAGGCAAAATTAGACAAAACTAATGGCATATTTGAACTCAGTGGATCAAGGCTAGTTGATTTCATAGGTCGCGGAAAATTTTTGCATGAGTTTGCCCCTATTCGCTATTTTGCAGGTTTGAGACTCACTTATTACAGCGTTGTTTCTACAAAAGCGCTGTTAAAGGTGGTGGCGAGAGGTTGAAGATGAAGACGTGGCCTCTCCCTATTGGCCAGAGCGCACGCGTGTTTTTTTTAATTAATTTGTGATCCAGTGTTTTGCAGGTTCTATTATTACCACGTGCCTCCACTCTAATCACCCTCAGATCAACTTGCCAGCTCATCTAACGCTTATGACATGCTAGTCCTTACCATGGACTCTCCAGCCAACCACACTTGATCATTAATTATTTATTTTCCATTTTATTTAATATAACTTGCAAAATTAATTTAAAATAGTTTTAAAAATCAAAAAAATATAATAAAAATATTTTTAGGTTTATAAAATAATCTATTAATTTTTGAGACAAAAATATTTTATTTTTCTTAATAATTAAAATATTTTGTTTAATTAATTAGTATATATTTATATATTTGCTTTTTAATTATTTCAACCTATCAAAAAATCAGAAAAAAATTGTTCTTTTTATTAAATTTAGTTTATATATTATAGACTAATTTTGTACATATTTAGAATATTTTTCTCTTTAAGTTTTAATTATTTGTATAATTGTTTATATAATTATATGTTAATTAGCTTAAGAAAATTTCCAAAACAACTTTTTAGGTTTAAAATTAATTTTGTTTTAAAATTAATTAACAAACATTTTGAACATATTTTAGACTTAATTTTTAGGTTTAAATTTTATTTCTCATTTTTCTCATTTAATTAAATTAATCATGCATTAATTCTAATTAAAATCAACCATCCAAAAAATCAAAAATATTCTCCCTTTATCTTATTGCAATTTAAATTCATAGATAAGTGTATAGGTTGTCAAATTCATGTAAATAGCGTAGTTTACATTTCCCACACAATCGATGTAATAGCGTAGATTTACTTTCCCCATTTTACATTCCCGCACTTTAAATTCTGTACATATAAAACTGCATTTATGTCAAAGATAAAAATCGAAGCGTTAGATCACTAACTTCAAAGACAAAAATATCTGAATCAGAACATAATCACATTTGCACCTCTTAGGGTAATCCCTCTGTTACTCTTTTCAAAAATCAAATTCTATTGTTTCAAATGCAAATTTAAACTTTTGTTTACATCCGGTCAAAGGAGAATTTTCTAAAATAAATAGGAAAGGACCTTATAAACTTAGGGTAGATCTCCTAATTGCTTGCTCAAATCAAAACAACAAAATGTCTCATATATCATTGTTTTTCTAAATAAAACTTACAAAAAAGACAATACTTGGTATATATCCAAACAAGGATCATTACGAAGTTAAAGCTCTTTTTTCAAAACATCTTTCGAAAGATAAACACTTTGTATACATCCGCACAAGGATCATTACAAAGTCAATTTACAAAATGAGTTTTAAAACTACATACAAGCATTTCAAGGCAAGACAAATGATTCAAACAAGTGAGCTAAACAATTAAGAGCCCATGGATAACCATGGATACAAAGGGGTGCTAATACCTTCCCTTTGTATAACCTACCCCCGAACCCAAAATCTCTTAAAGGTCTTTATCTGTTTCTTTTATAAACCTTTCCTTAATTGTATAAAATAAAAGTCGGTGGCGACTCTCTGATTTTCAAAACTCAAAAAATAAAAGAAGAGTCAGTTCGTATCTCTCACGCAAGATATATAAAAAACCGAGGGCGACAGAACTGGCGACTCTGCTGGGGAACTTCAAAAAACAAAATGTTTTCAAAAGGGGTTACCTTAGAGTGTAGATCACTTCGATGTTTTCAATTGCTTGTCTTGATTGTTCTATTTTTCAAAAGGATTGTTTGGGTATTGGATTTACTTGTGTGAAAGATTCTAACCCGAATCTCGAGATACCTTAAGTATGTGACAATAGACCAAGGAAACTGTACGGAATGTACCGATACGGTTGATCTGGTAGTCACTTTTAGTGCGACACTTTGGTTTATACTGATATCCCTTGAAAACGATCAAGGAGTATGTTAGGCTTCCGAAATGTCATTAAACACTAATTTGTCTTAGAACCTTTAGTTGAACTTGACTTGTGGCCTATTAAGTGACTAGCTTTGAAATTGATCGAAGTTAGTTATCCTCGAGGAATATTTTGATCGGTCGTCCGAGTGCCGTATTGAGATGTTGTCTCCAAGGATCATAGAACCCGAATACTATTTTAAGACAGGTTTTAACCAACTCAACTTCAGTGGGGAGGGTGTCACCTATGAACCTCATGCAAGCCTTTAAACCTATGGCTATTGTTTGATTTGTTTTTGTGTGCCACATGTTTGACATCATGACATCATAAGCATCATAAACATATCATTTTCTCACTAATCATTTCAAGGATCGAAGAGTTTACCTTTGTTCTGTTGTTACAGGTAATGGCTCCCGCTACCAGAGATTATGCCCGGATCAACATTTCAACAGTACCGTCTGAACTTAAGGACTTAATACCAGAATTTCCCAGAAATGCTCAATTCACTGAAAAGCACGGTCACCTACTCCATTTGGTTACCTCAAAATTTGAAGAAGACATGATACGGGTCCTGTTCCAGTTCTTTGATCCCGAACATCATTGTTTTACATTCCCTGATTACCAGTTAGTACCCACTTTGGAAGAGTTCTCTGAACTGACTGGGTTACCTGTTCGAGATCAATTACCTTTCACTGGTTTAGAAAAGATTCCAAAACCTGAAATCATTGCTGCTGCCTTACATTTGCGAAAGTCAGAAATCGAGTCCAATTGGGAAACAAAGAGTGGAGTCAAGGGTTTGCTTGCTAAGTTCTTAATGGAAAAGGCTCGATTACTACTAAAAAACAGAAGTTACCTAGCTTTTGAAGAAGTTGTGGCTCTTTTGATTTATGGGTTGGTTTTATTCCCTAATCTTGACCAGTTCATAAGTGTACATATTATCAACATTTTCTTAACCCGCAACCCGGTACCTACCTTGCTGGGAGACATTCTACATTCCCTACACACTCGTACCATGAAGAAACAAGGAACTCTTATGTGCTGTGTACCACTACTGGCTAGATGGTTCACATTACACCTTCCCCGATCAGTGTTGAGAAACGAACAAAGGATGCAATGGTCTTGCAGGATTATGTCTTTGTCTCATTCAGATATCCGGTGGAACAACTTCTTTCAAAGAGACATTACTATCATTGACCATTGTGGAGAGTACCCTAATGTACCACTCCTTGGCATCAAGGGAGGCATCACTTACAACCCCTCTTTAGATTTGCGCCAATTTGGATATGCACGAAGAAACGGTCCTCATGATATGATTATCCGTGGCATTGTGTTCGACTACGAAGATGATTCCCAAAGATATCGACGAAGGTTTATACATGCGTGGGGCAGTGTCTACAAAGTAGAAAGCAAGACTTTAGGACAATGGAACTCTATTCCTATGGAGCCTTACCTCAAATGGGTGCGGGCTCGTGCTCAGAAGCTCATCATGCCATATCCCGCTATTCTACTTGTGACTATTGAGCCAGAAGTCGAAGGGGACGAACCTCGAGTTGTTCTATATCCGGACATGCCGACTGACCTGGAAGAGCTGCAGAAATCTTGGGTTCAACTAAGAGGAGAAAGAGACACCTTCAAAGCACACTGTCAAGACTATGAGAGGAAAGTGTTGGAGCTCACCAGACAACTCCAGGAAGAACAGCAGATCAACACATTCCTGGGTGCAAAGAGAAAGCGTCCATGGGAGGCTTGAGGAATCCTTTATTTTCTTTATTTTATCTTGTAAGCCCGAAAGAGGCAAATAAAAGAAAGAAAAGAAAAAGTAAAAGAAAAAAGAAAAAGAAATAATTGTTTGACTGATAAATGTTTGTTTCTCTTTTGTTTTAACAAATCTAAATTCTAAGATCCTTGAAAACATTGCATATGCATTTCATTCATAAACATTGCATAACAGGTTCACATAACAAGTGTCTCATCTCCTCGCTGTTTATTTCAGTTAGAAGGGATGGATTCCGAAACAAGCGTCAAGAATCTCGAAGCACAAAATGCACAAGTTCAGATAGCAATTCTGGAGCTAGCAAAGGGGCAACAAGAACTGAAAGCCCTGATAATCAAGAAGAAAAAGAAGCCCAAAGGATCTGTAGGCTTAAGTCACCTTGCAAGGAAGGTCAAAATCCCAGTCAAAAGGTCCAAAAAGGCACCGATCCCTGAAATAGTCGGTGAAGGTGATCGAGAAGACAATCACAGCAACCAGGGTTCTGCCAAACCCTCCCTCTCTTCTAACGAAGAAGATTATCATTCCGAAGACGAACAGGGTGATGACAAATACCAGCAGTTGGAAGAACGCATGAAAGCTATGGAGATACAAAAAATACCTGGTTTTGACTTCAATGATCTTGGGCTAGTCTCAAATATTGTTATCCCTCCAAAATTCAAAGTTCCTGTCTTTGCAAAGTATGATGGAGTTTCTTGCCCAAAACTATATCTGAGGTGCTATGTGAGGAAGATACTACCTCATACGGCAGATAACAAATTGTGGATTCATTTCTTCCAGGAAAGTCTGTCGGGTACACAACTCGAGTGGTACTACCAACTGGAAAGTGCAAAAGTTCACACCTGGGAAGATTTGGCTGCTGCTTTCTACAAACAGTATCAATACAACGCTGATCTTGCACCAACCCGTACTCAACTACGGGGCATGTCTATGGCACCAAAAGAAAGTTTCAAAGGGTATGCACAAAAGTGGAGAGATCTAGCTGGAAGGGTTCAACCACCCTTATCTAATCGCGAGCTGATCGACATGTTCATGGGCACTTTAACTGGCCCTTTCTACAGTCATTTGCTGGGAAGCTCATCATTAGGTTTCACTGACCTGATATTAACTGGAGAGCGTGTCGAAAGCGGTATTCAAAGTGGAAAAATTCAAACAGGCTCCTCCTCTGGTACTACAAAGAGGCCCATCAGTGGGAGAAATGAAGTCAATGCAATGCACAGTCAGAAAGGTCGCAAAAGTGAGCATCACCAATTTGTAGGGGCTGTTCTGATCTCTGCATCTGCACCTCAAAAAGATCAACCACCGAAGTATACACGTCGACCAGATGCACCAAGAAGAAACTTCACCAGAATCAATATGCCAATCTCTCAAGCATTGCAGCACTTGTTAAAAGCAGATCTGATCACATTGAAAGACCCTCCAAAGAATGTCAACACTTCCTCTCCGAGTTATCGCCCCGATGCCACATGTGCATACCATTCCAACTGTCCTGGACATGACGCTGATCACTGTTGGGCCCTGAAAAATAAAATACAAGACATGATAGATGCTGGGGAAATTGAGTTCGATCCTCCAGAGACTCCAAATGTCATCACTGCACCTATGCCGAAACACGACAAGACCGTTAATGCTATCATAGACACTGTTTACATCTATGATGTGAGAGAATTGTCAACTCCTCTCCTTGAAGTCAAAAGAAAGCTAATCCGAGCTGGTTTCTTTCCAGGTTGTGACCCTGATTGCTTTTATTGTGCACACCTACCCAATGGTTGTGAAAATCTGAAAATAGGAATTCAAAAGTGGATGGATCGTCGTATCATTATGTTTGAGAGGCTCCCTTCTATGGACGATTTATGCGAAGTTTTTTCCAATGGGATGAGGATAGAGGACGTCTCAGTGGTTTCTAACATACCATTGAAAATCCCTACCAAAACTCCTTTCAAAATTTCTGCTGCACCCAAGGTGGCATCTGTAATCATCACCAGTCCAGCTCCATTTCCATACTCCTCAGGCAAAGCTGTCCCGTGGAGTTATGACACTAATGTTTATATCCATGGAGTTAAGCAAGATACCTTGACTGAAGAAACCGTGAATTTTACTACTCCAACTGTTGATAATATTGTGGGTACTAGTAAGATTACGAGAAGTGGAAGGATCTTTTCACCAGAAATTTCTCCAAATGTTGCTACTAATCCAGTCCAAGTACCAGTTCATAATCAAGATATCAATGCTCGAGGAAAAGAGCCACTAGTTGAACCAGTTCAAATACCGGTGGAAGTCACTGCTGAAGATCCGTCGAGGCAAGAAATGGAGGAAATATTGAAAATCATCTGCAAAAGTGATTACAATATTGTCGAACAATTGGGGTACACTGCTTCAAAAATCTCAATGCTGTCTCTGCTAAAGTATTCAGAAGCTCATGCCAAGGCCCTGATGAGGTTCCTGAAAGATGCACATGTACCACAGGAGATTTCAGTCGATCAATTCGAAAATTGTGTTGCCAGTCTAACAGTGAATAATGGTCTCGGTTTCTCTGATGCTGATTTAACCCCTGCTGGGAAAAATCACAATAAAGCCCTGCACATCTCTATTGAATGTAACGGCACCACTCTGTCTCATGTGCTGGTGGACAACGGTTCCTCTTTGAACGTGTTACCAAAAGCAGTACTAGAAAAACTTGACTTCGAGGGAGTTGTGTTACAACCAAGCGATGTTGTGGTAAGAGCCTTCGACGGGTCAACAAGAACAGTGTACGGAAAAGTGAAGCTCCCAATCAGAGTAGGCTCTCAGATCTTTGATTCTACCTTTTACGTAATGGAAATTCACCCAGCATATTCCTGCTTACTAGGACGCCCTTGGATACATGGGGCAAATGCTGTAACTTCTACCCTGCATCAGAAGTTAAAGTATCCGGTAAAAGGTAAGGTCGTCACAGTTTATGGCGAAGAAGAATATGTGGTTAGCCACCTGAGCAACTCCAAGTATGTTGATATGGATGGAGAATTCATCGAAACTCCCTGCCAATCTTTTGAGGTGGTCCCTCCAGATGTCTCTACTGCCAAACATATTTCTGTTACTCCTGCTACAAAAGTAACTCCAACTATGGCTTCTCTCAAAGATGCCAAAGCTGTGATCGAAGAAGGTGGTTGCACAGTATGGGGACAACTCCTTGATGTGCCTTACAAGTTCGATAAGCTAGGTCTAGGCTATGCTAATGGAACTCAAAAGAACGATCAAAGTCCTCGTTCTGGAGGATTAATGTCACATTTCATCAGCCAAGGAGTGAATGCTATTGAAGACAATGGAGTGATCTTGAACCATATTATTCAGCAATATCCAAATGAAGTTCCACATGTTTCCATGGAAGTTTGGGATACTTTGGGAGAACCAAGCGGCGGGTATGATTTTCTAGTAAAGTACACTGCACCTCAGAGTTCTTTTATTGCCATTGAAGACATCGTCCCAACTGGATGGGGTGATCAGTTTGAAGATTGCAAAAGTTTCACAAGTTCCCTCACTGAGCAATACCAAAGTCCACCTAGTCCAAAAGAAGTCTGGGATACACTAGGAGAACCAAGTGGTAAGTATGACTTTATGGTGAAGTATTCCGCTCCCCTGAGCTCGCAGATCGCTATTGAAGACATCACCCCAACTGGATGGGACAACCATTTCGAAGACAATATGACATTCACAAGCCCTAACGCTCCTGAAGAAGTCTGGGAAACACCAAATAATGAGAATGATTTTCTGACACAGTACACTGCTCCCCAGAATGCACAAGTCTCCCTCAAAGACATCATTCCAACTGGATGGGACGATCTTATCGGGTATCTCGCTCAGCCAACAGAAGTATCTCAGCCTGGGCTCTCGTATCCAGCAGAGTATCTTGCTCACCCTGAAGGATCAACAGCTCATTTCCCCACCAAAGAAGTCAATGCTGTGGAAGACGAAGAAGGCAACTGCAACTGGAGCAGCTGGGTATTCCCTACTCATAACAAAAGATTGAACAACTGGGAAGCCGAAGATGTTATCTCCTTCGATCAGGAGTAAATGCAATTTCCTATTTTCGTTGTTTATATGTGCAAAGATAAAAATGGTTCCTGTACTATCGAACCATGAACTTAAAAGCCAGGTGCCTTGCCCGAAGCACACTGGTCCTTTTTATAAGGGTTTGTCATATCATGATCATGTTCATTCAATAAAATCATGGGACGTTTGCATATTCAAATTTTGTGATCCTTTTTTCTTCTTTGCTTTATGTATTTTCAAATAGCTATGTGTTCTTACACACACCCACATAATAAATGCAGATTCACATTCACTCTGGATCCTGTTGATAACGATTCTGCTATTGCTAGTCATGACTTTGAAAATCCGATCTACCAAACTGAGGACGAAAGTGAGGAAGATTGTGAAGTACCAAGGGAACTTGCAAGGCTATTAGAACAAGAGGAAAAGACTATACAGCCGCATGAAGAACCAATTGAGGTTATCAACTTGGGCAGTGACGAAGAAAAGAAAGAAGTCAAGATAGGGGCTGATCTAGAAGACAGTGTCAAGCAAAGACTAATTCAAATGTTACAAGACTACCTTGAGATATTCGCTTGGTCCTATGAAGATATTCCTGGCCTTAACACGGATATTGTGGTTCATCGCCTGCCAATCAAAGAAGGTAGCACTCCAGTTAAGCAGAAGCTGCGAAGAAGTAGGCCCGATATGTCCAAGAAGATCAAAGACGAGGTTGAAAAGCAATTCAATGCTGGCTTTCTGAAAGTTGTGAGTTATCCTCCATGGATAGCTAACATAGTGCCTGTGCCTAAAAAAGACGGGAAAGTCAGAATGTGTGTAGACTACAGAGATCTGAATCGGGAAAGCCCCAAAGATGATTTCCCTTTACCTCACATCAATGTACTGGTTGACAATACTTCACAATGCAAGGTATTCTCCTTTATGGATGGATTCTCAGGGTACAATCAAATCAAAATGGCGCCCGAAGACATGGAAAAAACAACCTTCACGAGACCTTGGGGAACCTTTTGTTACAAAGTAATGCCCTTTGGTTTAAAGAATGCAGGAGCAACATATCAGCGTGCAATGGTAGCTCTGTTCCATGATATGATTCATCAGGAAATAGAGGTTTATGTCGATGATATGATTGCAAAGTCCAACACCGAAGAAGAACATCTGGGTCATCTGCACAAGCTGTTTGACAGACTCAAGAAGTACAGGCTGCGACTGAATCCGAACAAGTGTACCTTTGGAGTAAGATTCGGTAAACTCTTAGGTTTCATCGTCAGCAGCAAGGGTATTGAAGTTGATCCTGCCAAGGTCAAAGACATTCAAGAAATGCCCATACCCCGTACCGAGAAACAAGTCAGAGGATTCCTGGGACGTCTGAACTACATAGCCAGATTTATTGCTCATATGACTACTACTTGTGTGCCGATCTTCAAACTGTTGAAGAAAGATCAAGTGGAAAGATGGAATCACAAATGCCAATTAGCTTTTGATAAGATCAAAGAATATCTTCAAAAACCACCAATCTTGTTACCTCCAGTGGAAGGGAGACCTCTGATAATGTACCTAACAGTGTTAGAAGATTCAATGGGGTGTGTACTAGGGTAACATGACGAGTCTGGCCGAAAAGAGCATGCAATCTACTATCTTAGCAAAAAGTTTACCGATTGTGAAACAAGATACTCACTACTCGAGAAAACTTGTTGTGCCTTAGCATGGGCGGCTCGCCGACTAAGACAGTATATGCTAAACCATACCACTTTCTTGATCTCCAAAATGGATCCTATCAAGTATGTGTTCGAAAAACCTGTTCTCTCTGGAAGAATAGCAAGATGGCAAATGATCTTAACAGAGTATGACATCTAGTACACTTCACAAAAGGCGATCAAAGGAAGTGTGGTAGCTGATCATCTGGATCATCGAGCAGTGGATGATTATCAAGCGTTGAATTTTGACTTCCCAGATGAAGATATTATGCTAGTTACTGACTACGAACAACCAGGACCGGAGGAAGGACCTGAGCCAGGATCCCGATGGACTATGGTTTTTGATGGAGCTTCTAATGCACTTGGCAATGGCATCGGAGCTGTGATCATTTCTCCTGTAGGAGGACATACACCATTCACTGCCAGATTATGTTTCAACTGCACTAACAATATAGCCGAGTATGAAGCATGTATTCTGGGTCTCAAAGCTGCACTTGATCTAAGAATCAAGTTCCGGAAGGTCTACGGAGACTCGGCGCTTGTGATTTATCAAGTCAAAGAGGAATGGGACACGAAGCACCCGAATCTAATTCCTTACAAAGAATATGTACTGAGTTTGATTCCTTATTTTGAAGAAATAACTTTTGAACACATCCCGCGCGAAGAAAATCAACTAGCTGATGCTCTAGCTACCATGTCATCTATGTTCAAAGTCAGGTGGGACAATGAGGCGCCAATGATCACCATTTACAGGCAGGATGAACCAGCCTATTGCAATGAGATTGATGCCGAAGGAATGGAAGAAAAACCATGGTTCCATGAAGTAAAAAGATATCTCGAAGTCCAAGAATACCCTGAAGGGGCATCCATTAACGATAGAAAGTTTCTAAGAAGATTTGTTCCCAAATTATTTCTAAGTAATGGAATCCTGTACAAACAAAACCATGACTCGACTTTACTTCGTTGTGTAAACAAGAAGGAAGCGGAACAGATTATGGAAGATATACACGATGGTGCCTTTGGTACTCATTCAAGTGGACATACAATGGCTAAAAAGATTCTGAGAGCAGGTTATTACTGGTCTACCATGGAGACAGACTGCCATCGTCACTCCAGAACCTGTCACAAATGCCAGATATATGCCGACAAAGTACATGTACCTCCAGTCCCATTAAACGTCCTGACGGCTCCTTGGCCTTTTGCAATGTGGGGTATTGATATTATTGGAGAAATCAAGCCTACTGCCTCCAACGAACATCGTTTTATCCTGGTCGCTATTGATTACTTCACAAAGTGGATAGAAGCAGCCTCGTTTGCTTCAGTCACCAAAAATGTTGTGGCCCGGTTTATCAAGCACAATCTCATTTGTCGGTATGGCATCCCTGAAAGGATCATCACAGACAATGGCACAAATTTAAACAACAGAATGATTATTGAACTCTGCACGCAATTCCAGATCAAACATCATAATTCCTCTCCATATCGACCAAAGATGAATGGCGCGGTGGAAGCTGCCAACAAGAACATTAAGAAGATCATACAAAAGATGACAGTAACCTACAAAGACTGGCATGAGATGTTACCTTTTTCTCTTCATGGTTATCGCACATCAGCGTGTACTTCAACAGGGGCAACTCCATTTTTCTTAGTCTATGGTATGGAGGCAGTTCTTCCAATTGAAATTCAGATTCCTTCCCTAAGGATTATGAAAGAAGCTGATCTAGATGAAGATGATTGGATTCAGACTCGGTTGGACCAGATAAACTTGATTGATGAGAAGAGGCTCGCAGCCATTTGTCATGGTCAGTTGTACCAGAAGCGTATGATCAAAGTCTTCAACAAGAAAGTCAAAAGTCAGGCATACCAAACTGGTGACTTGGTTGTCAAGCATATCATCCTACCACAAGGTGACCCCAGGGGCAAGTGGACTCCCACTTATGAGGGACCGTTTGTAATCAAGAAAGTATTCTCCGGCAGAGCCATGTTGCTTACCACTATGGATGGCAAGGATTTCCCACACCCTGTAAATGCGGACATAGTCAAAAAGTACTTCGCTTAAAGAAAAGCTCGCTAAGTTGAAAACCTGAAAGGGCAACTTAAGCAAAAAATGAGCGTCTCGGTGGATTGAAAACCTGAAAGGGCGATCTAGGAAAAAGTTAGAGACTAAATAAATATTATCCTGGTAGGCTGAAAACCTGAAAAGGCAGCCTAGGCAAAAGTTAGGGAATAAAGCGTACGACTATGTCCCGTTTGGCTACTTACTCACCTTCAGGGTTCAGCACATCAAAGGCGCCAATCAGTCCAATCACTTTCTTCCGACAAGTGAAGGATGAGATGCTCGAAGACAGATTGGCAATAGCAGAGTTGAAACTTGACTGGATTGTTTTCACATAGCTATTTCTCTTTATAAGTACTTTTCAAAGTTTTATGACAATTTCCTACTACTAGGATTTTTGTCTCCTTGTACTAATCCGCCTATTATGGCTTGATCGGAAAAATAGCAAGTGTACTATTTTTACGAAGTAGTAATAAAAGGTTGAAAACCAAGTATCGATCACGAGGACTGCGTTGGAATATAAGTTTTATAATTATTCAATTAAACAAAAAGGCAACTGGTGTTTTTGATTGATTTATAAGTTCTAATTTTAAAATAAAAATAACGGAAAGTAAATTTAAGCTTTTTCACTAATATGAGTAAATGCCAAGGCAAGGTGTGTAATTTGCTCTGTAATAACTCTGAATCCTTATTTGAGATCTTTTCAACAAGTTCATGGTATTCAATTACTACATCTTTAGAGTGTTTGCCCCTAAATCCTTATTGGGCAAACCTTTGGTTTTTCATCTACAAACCTAAGTCCTTAGAGAGAACAGATAAAACCAAGCTTGTTTTCTATCAAGAATTCGTAGTGACCATAGGGTATCCCTAGTCCTAGGTGATATCTACTATGGTTCAATTTAATACAAACCTTAACAATCGCGAGCCAGCAATTTGTTAATCACAGAACAATCTTTATTGGTCCGATAAAGAAGGCATTAAGAACAGTATAAAATTGAATTGAATAACATAAACATGAAGTTGATCAAATCAGAATATCAAAAGTCATTACAAACCAAATCAGGGACACCCCCCTAGCATTGGGGGGTTTAGCTACTCATATTGTTCAAAAGAAATTCAAAAATATCAAAGTTAAACATTACAGATAATCGGGGAATTTGTGATCTTCAATTGCTCTTGCTCATGAATGATCTCTCTTCTCCAATAATCTCATACGTTGCTCTGCTTCAGATTCAATTCCTTTGGTTGTGTCAAGATACCCCTTCTCTTCTCAATTCCTCACTATATATTGCAAACCCTTCTTTTTAAGTCGTAAAGTCCAAAACGCCCTTCTGGATCACTTTTTGAGTGAAAATCATAAAAACATGAAAATCTGCGTAACCAGCCAACACGGGTCGTGTTGGGCAACACGGGTGCCCGTGTTGGTCCTCTGGATCCATCAAAGAAACACTTTGCACTCAGTAACAGCAACACGGGTCGTGTTAGGCAACACGGGTGCCCGTGTTGCACCACTGCTTTCTCCACTTCTTCTTTCTTTGCCTGCTCAGCAACACGGGTCGTGTTCCTTAACACGGGCGCCCGTGTTGCACTACTGATCTTCTCTTTTCTTCTTTCTTTTGCTCTTTACGTCCGACATTTCTTGCACAGGTTCGCGTAAAGAATTTCCTAGATCTGAAGCACCATTGAACAACCAAACCAACGCATAAAATGGGAAAATAAACTCGAAAACTAACAAAAGGATAAAACTTGCAAAAACAAACAAACTTGCTTAAACCAATTAAAAAAACTATACTATGACATTAAACAGTGCAGAATACCTGGATTATCATCAGGAAAGTGACAAAGACATAGTGAGAATCGTGACCGATCACAACCCCAAACTTACTTCATTACTTGTCCTCAAGTGATGCTCGAGAAACTAGCAAGGATCCCCCAATTTATCCGCAGATATCGTACCACAGTACTGCTGAGATCTTTCGCAACTTTCTTTTCGTTGGCCTTTCAATTGATTCCTTCTTCCCTGAATTTAGCGATTCAGCCGTACTTCCACAATGAGATGTCTCTTTACCTGTAAGCTTATTCACACTCTCACCAAAACTCTCGGGTTAAAGTGTTTTCACTCAAATATCAAAGTATGCAAAGTCAGCTCATAGGTTTGTATAACATTTATCTTCATCTCCTACACACAAGAAACACACTTTTTGAGGTCTTTTATGGTTGTAACGGGGCTAAGGGACAAGGTGGGATCAACAAACAAATGGGAGAACTAGTGGCTTTTGGCTTAGAATCAGAGTTATTATTTCGCTCACTGTGTTAGTATGGAGTTCACAATTACCAATGTCGGGCACCGTTTCTTAAGATCCTTCACTGATTACTCATGTATTTCTTTGAGCATCTCTTTTCTTTCGCATTTTATTATCAGTTCAAATTCTCCTCTAGGTAAGTGCCCCTTTTTGTATTTATCATTTCTTTTTCTCTTTTTTTTTTCTTTTTTGGTTCTTTTGCACTTACCTACTTTTCTGCTTTCGGTGTACCGACCCCAAACTTAAATTATTTCACAGCTTGCAACCATAACAACTCTTATCTAAGCAGGGTGAGGGAGTGTTTGGGTTATTGGTTACTTAATGCATGTAATCAAACAAACAAAAGGCTGTATGGCTCAAACGGGGTGAACAAAGGATAACGTGAAAAGGTTAGCTTGAAAGGCTCAAGTGTAAAACAAACAAGCGCCTCAGTGTGTAGACATGTGCATAGGAAGTTCCAACAAATACTTACACAAACCAAAAGTGACGATGACATACCTGACAACTCTCATGATGATTTTTGTATTTGGCCTTTTATAATCCTCACCATGTTTGGTCATGCTTACAGGATCCAGGGACACTTCTTGTGTGGTACAACCTTATCGCCTCATCAGTTCTACAGGTCTATCGTCTGGTCCAAAGCTTAAAAGTGCGTCCGATCATTAAGCTCAACAGTACCAACTCTTTGGGGTTCCTTTCATCACTGTGAGGTGCAATTCGGTTCACTATCTCAGATTCTCATCACTTGTCCTGCTAACAATATCAACATCCTGCATTGACATGTCATAGCTAACACACAAACTAACATAAAGTACTAAAAACAGTAAAAATAAAAAATATACGAAATAATAATTAAACTGAAAAGAAAATACTGAAAAACAATAAAAGACTCCCCCCACACCTGAACGAAACATTGTCCGCAATGTTTTTGCACAAGCATGAGAGGTACATACCGGACCTACTGGGGAGGGGGTGGAAATTGCAACATCAGGCGTTGCATCATCTCGTGCATATCAGTGATCATTATTCCTTGACGAGTCTGCTCTTCTCCCTGCCGGGTTTGCTCAGTTCGCAGATGCCCAATTTCAGATTGGACCCATTCCCATTGATTCGGAGCCATAGAAGAGGGTCCTGAACCATCAGTATCAAAATGAGAGGGCTCCTGTGGAAACTGATGGTGAGTCGGGTCGTTGCCGTCTCCTTGATTACCTGCATCAAAATCAACATCTTGGTCGTCTCCTTCCTGAGCGACATCAGAGTAAAGCCAGTTAGTACGATTAAACGGGCTGGCTTTTGCCGGGTCAGGTAATTCAAACAGGAATCCATTTCTGCTTGTCAACCAATAGCCACCATTGGAAATAGTAATCATGGATTGATGAATAAGAGACTCCATATCAATCTTAGTTTTACCTGCAATAGGAGTGTCAGTGTCCAATAATTCTTTGTACCCAAAATGAACCGCAATTTGGGTGATAAGACCACCCACAGAAATTCCACCCGACGAGGCCCGACCTACCTTGCCTAGAAAATCAGCCACGAACGCGGCGGCATTAAGCACATCCTGATGAAGCATTGCATAGAGGAAAAAGAGTTCCCTCATGGTCGCAACGCCATGACTATCACCCCGGCCAAATACAGTGTATGCAAGGCCTTTCTGGGCATAGCGAATACATGGATTCTGAATCCATGAGGACTTAGCACGTGCGGCGACATACGCCTCCAATCCTGTGATATCGCCCCAAAATTGTTGTCCGGGAAATTCATCCGGAACAGCCCCTGGTCCATAGATGGGCAATTTGAGGATACCCCCTAATTCCTCTACTGTTAACTCATGGGTTTGGTTAAACATGCGGAACGTAAGAGTACCAAAGAAGTACTTAACAGCCCCGTTCCACTTTCTTTCTAGATGAAACTCTATAGTGCTAAGAAACTCAAGAGTGAGGCGTTCATAGGACGGCGCCTCCAAATACATAAATTCCAGCATGCCCACAGAATGAAATAGCCTATCAATATCGGTTTTAATGCCAAGAGTATTCATAGTGTTTTCACAGATATACCTGGTGGGAATGAGTTTCCGTTTGACATGGTTCAAATACCTTTGGTGATGCTTAGGGTCTTCAAAGAGAATGTCATGCGGGTTAGATTGGCGGACCGGCCTTTTGCGAGTGCCTGCAGCTTCGGCGACTTGCTTACCCGTGTTGGTTCTTTTCTTTGGTGGCATTATGTGTACCTACAAAAACAAAAATTTGCAAAACGAAAAATTTAAGAATTAGGATAAAAAGCTACCGTAGGGTCGGAGAGGATGAGGAGTGGAACAATTTTTGTGAAGGTTGATAGGGGTTTAGAGTGGTGTAGAGGAAGAAGGTGGGAGCTTTATGGAAGGGTTGTAATGGAGGTTTAGGTTTTTTGGTGGAAGAGAGAGGTTGAAGAAGGAGGTTTATAAGAGAAAGAGAAAGAAAATAAATTGAAAATAGGGGTAAATGAGGGAAATTCGTTGCTGATTGGATGGAAAAGAGGTGGGATGGGTGGGGTCCATGGGCCCATATAAAAATTTTTGAAAAATTTTTCACGCACAGGCAACACGGCCCGTGTTGCGCAACACGGCCACCCGTGTTGCCTCACTGATTTTGATGATTTTTTTTTCTGAAAACAGCTTGCTCCCAGTGGACGCAACACGGCCCGTGTTGTGCAACACGGCCACCCGTGTTGCTCCACTGTTTTCACCCTTTCTCTCTTCTTTTTTTTCCATTTTTCGCCTGGGGCAACACGGCCCGTGTTCCACAACACGGCCACCCGTGTTGCACCCCTGGTTCCACTTTTCCAACAAATTTCTTCTTCAGTTTTTTTTTTCCTCCCCTTGTGACCACCACTAGGATCAGCTTTTCCTGAAACATTAAAAAGAAACAAAACACACATAAAATAACACAAAGAGAATACGTTAGAAATATCCGTGGGTTGCCTCCCACGAAGCGCTTCGTTTAACGTCGCTTGGCTCGACGATCGTTCATCTTATCCTGTAAGACGAACACTTTGAATCAGACCACTTTCTTGTCCTTGATAATACGGCTTCACACGCTGTCCATTCACTTTAAATGTATCCCCGTTGGTTTGATTTTTTAATTCTATTGCTCCATGAGGGAATACTTTGTGAATTAGGAATGGTCCTGACCATCGTGACTTTAACTTTCCAGGGAAAAGTTTCAACCTGGAATTAAACAGCAATACCAATTGACCCTCCCGCAGTTCCTTTTTCTGAATCCGCTGATCATGCCATCTTTTTGTTTGTTCCTTGTAGATTTTGGCATTCTCGTATGCTTGATTGCGGAATTCTTCCAGTTCGTGAAGTTGAGTTGTTCGAGCTTCACCGGCTTTCAGAAAATCACAGTTTAGGAATTTAGTGGCCCAAAACGCTTTGTGTTCGAGTTCAAGCGGTAGGTGGCATGCCTTTCCATACACCAATTGATACGGAGACATACCTATCGGGGTCTTGTACGCTGTTCTGTATGCCCAGAGAGCGTCATCTAACTTGGTCGACCAGTCTTTGCGAGAGGCACTAACAGTTTTTTCCAGAATTTGTTTGATTTGCCTGTTAGAAACCTCGACTTGCCCACTTGTTTGGGGATGATACGGGGGTGGCGATCTTGTGTTTCACATTGTATTTTTTTAACAAATTCTCCATTAGTTTATTTAAGAACTGAGTACCTTCATCACTAATTAGTGCCCTGGGTACTCCAAACCTAGAGAAGATGTTGTTCTTGAGAAAAGTCACCACCACTTTCGCATCATTGGTGGGTAAAGCTACAGCTTCCACCCACTTTGATACATAGTCAACTGCTACCAAGATGTAATTCTTCCCGAAGGATGGGGGGAACGGTCCCATAAAATCAATCCCCCATAAGTCGAACAGTTCCACTTCCAACATAGCATTCTGAGGCATCTGATTTCGCTTTGAGATGTTACCTGTTCTTTGACATTTGTCACATTCTCGAACAACATGGTGAGCATCCTTAAATAAGGTCGGCCAGTATAACCCAGATTGTAAGACTTTCGCAGCAGTTCTATCTCCACTAAAGTGTCCCCCATAGTCTGAGTCATGGCATGATTTTAGGACATCCCTTTGTTCCTCCTCTGGTACGCACCGTCTGACCAACCCATCTATCCCTTTCTTGTATAGGAAGGGGTCATCCCATAAGTAGAACCTGCAATCATGAAGAAACTTTTTCTTGCGGTTAGAATCAAAATCTTCTGGAATTACCCCACCTACCAGATAATTTGCATAATCGGCGAACCAAGGTGCACCAACAACAGCAAGGATATGTTCATCTGCGAATTCATCCTTTATTGGGCGTTTTTCCTCTGTCTCCTCGATAGGTGACATTCGAGAAAGATGGTCTGCGACTGTGTTTTCACACCCCTTTTTATCACGAATCTCCACATCGAATTCCTGAAGGAGTAAGATCCATCTCAGAAGCCTTGGCTTAGAATCCTGTTTGGCAAAAAGATACTTCAAAGCAGCATGGTCAGTGTAAACAATAACTTTGGTACCCAACAGATATTGCCTGAATTTATCAAAGGCATAAACAACAGCTAGCAACTCTTTTTCAGTTGTTGCGTAATTTATCTGTGCAGGGTTTAAAACATGACTAGCGTAGTAAATAACATGTAACAATTTGTCCCTACGCTGTCCTAGAACCGCCCCTACTGCAATGTCACTTGCATCACACATGATCTCGAAAGGTAGAGACCAATCTGGGGCCACAACAATTGGTGCCGAAACTAGTTTTTTCTTAATTGTTTCAAATGCTGCGGCACACTCTGTATCAAAATTAAAGACCCTGTCCTTAACCAACAAAGTAGTTAAGGGTTTAGCTATTTTAGAAAAATCTCTTATGAACCTGCGGTAGAAACCCGCATGCCCTAAGAAACTTCGAATACCTTTCTCATTCATTGGTGGCGGTAGCTTTGATATGACTTCTATTTTTGCTTGGTCAACTTCTATTCCTTTGTGGGAAATTTTGTGACCCAACACTATACCTTCACGCACCATAAAGTGACACTTCTCCCAGTTGAGGATCAAGTTGGTCTGTTGACATCTTTCTAACACAAGAGCAAGATTAGTTAAACAATTATCAAAAGACTTACCAAAAACTGAGAAGTCGTCCATGAATACTTCCATATGCTTTTCAAGCATATCATCAAAGATGGCTTGCATGCATCTTTGAAAAGTAGCTGGAGCATTACATAACCCGAATGGCATCCTTCTATATGCAAAAATACCAAACGGGCAAGTGAAAGCTGTCTTTTCTTGATCTTCTGGTGCGACCGCTATTTGATTATACCCCGAATAACCATCGAGGAAACAGTAGTAATCATGACCCGCTAACCTTTCTAGCATTTGGTCTATGAAAGGTAACGGGAAGTGGTCTTTTCTTGTCGCCAGATTCAGCCTTCTGTAATCGATGCAAACTCTCCATCCTGTTACTGTCCTTGTAGGGATTAACTCATTTTTCTCATTTTTTATTACCGTGGTTCCTCCCTTCTTCGGCACTACATGTACAGGACTCACCCAAGCACTATCAGATATCGGGTATATCATCCCCGCATCTAATAGTTTCACCACTTCTTTTCTGACTACTTCCTTCATTGCTGGATTCAACCTTCGTTGAGGTTGGACTACCGGTTTGTGATCGTCCTCCATGAGAATTTTATGCATGCAAACCGTAGGACTAATACCTTTCAAATCGTCAATAGACCATCCCATGGCCCCTTTGTACTTTTTCAGAACTTCAACAAGTTTGTTCTCTTGGATAACTTCAAGGTGTGAACTTATGATAGCCGGACATTTGCTTTCTGTGTCTAGGAAGACATATTTTAGGTTCTCCGGTAATTGTTTCAATTCAGCCCCCTTCTTTGGTTCTTCTTTCTTTTCCTCTACTAATGGTTGCCTTAAATCCTCCCACCGATTTTGTCGAGAACTTTTAAAGAAAGGTTTTGCCTCCATCATATTCAACACTTCTATCTCTTCTTCGTCAACCTCTTCAGTTTCGTTGAAAATTGATAAACTCAACACTCTTTCTAAAGGTAATTGTTGTGACTTCAAAGCATTCTCATTGTGAACAATTTGATCAATCACCTCAATATGTTGACTAGTAGCCACATCATCCCTGTATTTCATGGTGTTTCGCACATCAATTTTTAACTCTTCATCATACACCTTCAAGGTCATCGTGCCCTCTTCTATGTCTATCAAACATCTCCCGGTCTCTAAGAATGGTCTTCCCAGAATGATCGGGATTTCTTCATCTTCTGGCATCTCTAGAATTACAAAATCTACTGGAAACACAAACTTGTCTATTTTTACAAGCACATCTTCTACTATCCCGTACGGTCTTTTTACGGAATGATCGGCAAATTGGAGAGTCATTCTTGTATCTTGAACTTTACCAATTCCCAATCTCTTGTAGATGGACAGCGGCATAAGGCTAACACTTGCTCCTAAGTCAATAAGAGCCTTTTTAAATGATCTATCCCCAATAGTACAAGGAATAGTTACAGAGCCTCGGTCTTTCTTCTTCACCGGAATCTTCATACCCTGCAAAATAGCACTACAAGTTTCAGTTAGAATAATCGGATCACAATCGGTTGTCCTTTTCTTGGAGATGATATCTTTCATGAACTTGGCATAGGTAGGCATTTGTTCTAACGCCTCCAGGAATGGAATGTTCAACTCAAGTTTCTTAAACATTTCCAAGAATTTTTGAAAGTTTTTCTCGTGCTGTCCTTTCTTCTTATTTCTTGTTGGAAAGGGTAATTTGATTTCCGGTTTTTGTTCACTAGTCTTCCCTTTAGTTGTTGGTTCCAACACACCTAAGTCTTCAACTTGTGCTTCATTCTCTTTTATTTCTACATCTACTTCAAGCAATGGCTCTCCTTCTTTAGCAATCTCCTCAACAACCTCTTTCGCTTTACCACTTCTAGTTACTATAGCGCTCACATTATTGTGGTCTTTGGGGTTTGTAACTGTGGCACTAGGCAGAGCACCAGGTTGCTGAGGGCTTGCCAATTGTTGTGCTATTTGACTCATTTGAATTTCAAGATTTTTAATTGATGCTCCTGTATTCCGAAAATTACTTCTTGTTTCTTCTTGAAATTGGGAGCTTTGAGCAGCCATCTTTTCAATGGCGATCTCCCAATCTGCTTTTCTTTGCCCTTGTTGCTGGAATTGTTGTTGAGGTTGCTGATACGGCTGTTGATAAGGTTGTTGTTGTGGTGGCCTATATTGTTGCTGTTGTTGTGGAATACCTTGATAAGGAGCAGCCCCTTGTTTTGGAACGTTCCCTTGTTGATCTTTCCAGGAGAAATTCGGATGATTCTTCCATCCTGGATTGTAAGTATTTGAGTAAGGGTTGTTCTGTTTCAAAAAGTTAATTTCTTCCACCTGCTGGGCTGTTGCCACACAATGCACGGCAAAGTGAGGTCCTCCACATATTTCACAATTCACTACTTGACTCGGTTGAACCGGCTGAACTTGAGCCACCGTTTGTTTTTCAAGAGCCATTTGTTTCATTCTACGCTCAACTTCAGCTGCGATTTGCTCTTCCATCTTAACAACTTGATTTGTCAACTTCAAATCAACTAACCCTTCTGGTTGATTTACACTGCGGTCATACAGCTCTAAGTGTTCATTTGCTGCAATAGCATCAATGATCTTCTTTATTTCAGTGGCTGTTTTAAAATTTGTTGAACCACCAGCAGCTGTGTCAATGAGTTGTTTAGTCTTAAGCTTAAGACCATTCACAAAATTCTGCATTTGCTCGGTTGCATCCATGTTATGAGTAGGACATGCAACCAATAACCGCTTGAATCTTTTGTAAGCATCTCCAAGTGATTCTCCTTCCTTCTGTTTAAAATTAACTATATCATATCTCTTGCGGATATACACAGAAGCTGGAAAATATTCATTCAGAAATGTTGTCTCCATTTGTTGCCAAGTTGTGATACTTCCAGCAGGTAAAGAGTAAAACCACTCTTCAGCATCGTCTGATAATGTAAATGGAAACATCACCAATTTCTTGGCTTCTTCAGAATGCCCCTCTATCTTCAATGATGTTGTCATAGTAAGAAACCTTTGTAAGTGCTTATTTGCATCTTCATTGATCCTTCCAGAGAATGGTTTCTTTTCAAGTTGTCTTATTGTTGCCGGATGTAGCTGAAAATGGGCAACGTTGACCGGTTGGTTAACAATTGTCATCCGGCCAAGAGGTGCATTTGCCCCTCCATAATCACCCAAAAGCCTTTCCACAGGAGGTGGGTCTTCGGCCATAGTTTCAGGTTCAGAATCTGAATGCTCAGAATGTATTGAATGAGTCTTCTCTGTTTCTGGGTCTGAAACTATCAGCGGTTCTTCTTTTGCTTCCAGTTCTCTTTGTTTAGCTTCTCGGCGTCTTACTCGAAATAATCTTTCTGGTTCTGCGTCAAAAAGAAGTTCAGCTGAGGCCTTACCTCGCATACAAAGATTAGATGAATATTAGTATGAGCAATGAAAATTACAGAAAATAAAATTTTGGTTGCAGAGCAACAAAAATTCAATTAAATTATTATTTAACTTATATTTGGCAGTCCCCGGCAACGGCGCCAAAAACTTGATCGGAAAAATAGCAAGTGTACTATTTTTACGAAGTAGTAATAAAAGGTTGAAAACCAAGTATCGATCACGAGGACTGCGTTGGAATATAAGTTTTATAATTATTCAATTAAACAAAAAGGCAACTGGTGTTTTTGATTGATTTATAAGTTCTAATTTTAAAATAAAAATAACGGAAAGTAAATTTAAGCTTTTTCACTAATATGAGTAAATGCCAAGGCAAGGTGTGTAATTTGCTCTGTAATAACTCTGAATCCTTATTTGAGATCTTTTCAACAAGTTCATGGTATTCAATTACTACATCTTTAGAGTGTTTGCCCCTAAATCCTTATTGGGCAAACCTTTGGTTTTTCATCTACAAACCTAAGTCCTTAGAGAGAACAGATAAAACCAAGCTTGTTTTCTATCAAGAATTCGTAGTGACCATAGGGTATCCCTAGTCCTAGGTGATATCTACTATGGTTCAATTTAATACAAACCTTAACAATCGCGAGCCAGCAATTTGTTAATCACAGAACAATCTTTATTGGTCCGATAAAGAAGGCATTAAGAACAGTATAAAATTGAATTGAATAACATAAACATGAAGTTGATCAAATCAGAATATCAAAAGTCATTACAAACCAAATCAGGGACACCCCCTAGCATTGGCGGGTTTAGCTACTCATATTGTTCAAAAGAAATTCAAAAATATCAAAGTTAAACATTACAGATAATCGGGGAATTTGTGATCTTCAATTGCTCTTGCTCATGAATGATCTCTCTTCTCCAATAATCTCATACGTTGCTCTGCTTCAGATTCAATTCCTTTGGTTGTGTCAAGATACCCCTTCTCTTCTCAATTCCTCACTATATATTGCAAACCCTTCTTTTTAAGTCGTAAAGTCCAAAACGCCCTTCTGGATCACTTTTTGAGTGAAAATCATAAAAACATGAAAATCTGCGTAACCAGTCAACACGGGTCGTGTTGGGCAACACGGGTGCCCGTGTTGGTCCTCTGGATCCATCAAAGAAACACTTTGCACTCAGTAACAGCAACACGGGTCGTGTTAGGCAACACGGGTGCCCGTGTTGCACCACTGCTTTCTCCACTTCTTCTTTCTTTGCCTGCTCAGCAACACGGGTCGTGTTCCTTAACACGGGCGCCCGTGTTGCACTGCTGATCTTCTCTTTTCTTCTTTCTTTTGCTCTTTACGTCCGACATTTCTTGCACAGGTTCGCGTAAAGAATTTCCTAGATCTGAAGCACCATTGAACAACCAAACCAACGCATAAAATGGGAAAATAAACTCGAAAACTAACAAAAGGATAAAACTTGCAAAAACAAACAAACTTGCTTAAACCAATTAAAAAAACTATACTATGACATTAAACAGTGCAGAATACCTGGATTATCATCAGGAAAGTGACAAAGACATAGTGAGAATCGTGACCGATCATGGCTCTCTTTCAAAATTAATACAGCTCATGCTCAAAATCAATGTTATCACTTTTTCTGTTTTGAATACGTAAACGTCCCAATGATAATTTTGAATGAACATATGCATATGACTGGTGTTTATAAGAAAAACAGGAATAGCATTCAGGTAGTGTCCCAATCATTTGGACATCATCCCGAAACCAGCATCAGAAGAAAAATCCCCAACAGAGACGTATTTCTCAGCAAATTCCTCAATGAGATTTTTCTCTCCAACAAAGTGATTCGAGAAATCTTATTCCCCAGCAAGGCTGTTCAAGATCACTATCCCCAGAAAATGTGATTCCTTCACACCAAGGCTTGGTCAAATAGTGCATCGGAGGATTATGCATCTTTCTCATTCCCATTCAAAAGGCATCAAAATCAGAACTTTCAAATTACCTTCATCCCCAAGCGGTAGTCAAATATCCCTCAACAGAACACCCTGGTCCACAAGGAAGTTCCCCAGCCGAGTATACTTGAACAAAAATCATCAACAATCACAATGCTTTCGTTTCCAAAATAGCAAGCATGAATTTATTTTCCCAATCAGAAGTTTGATACGCTCCAAACTGCATAAGTCATACATCATACGCATATTCATACATAGCATATATTGTTTCATGACAAACGCATACATAACATGCACGTTTCTCATTTAGATTGAGAATCTCAACATATACATTACATGCATCATAACATTGCATGTCACTAACTTGATTTTTTCAGGTGGACGAATATCCTCAGAAAAGTTGTTCTCAATCACATGCAGTGTTCCCCTGAATTCTATTCAGACGAACATTCCTCTCAGATATAATCAAGCCAAAGATTCATTATGAAGAGATCTCTCTTTCCAAATCACCTATCAACTCAAAACAAGAAACACAGATCTAAGTCGATACCTTGGACGGTTCCTTCATGATCTACCTTCAAAGATCTAAAGCGGATACCTCAGACGGTTCCACAACGATCAATCTTCAAGATCCAAAGCGGATACCTCAGACGGTTCCACAACGATCTACCTTCAGATCTAAGTCGATACCTTAGACGGTTCCTTAAAGCAGTCAACCTTCAAAGATCTAAAGCTGATACCTCAAACGGTTCCTCACAGATCAACTTTCAAAATCTAAAGAGGAAAAACTTCGGACAGTTCCGTAACGATCAGCCTCCAAGATTTAAAGCGGTAACCTCGGACGGTTCCGAAACGGTCAACGCAGAGGTTTTCAAATCCTTCATCAAGATATAATCAATGGATTCATTCTGATGAACAAACCATCAACACATTTGCCAGATGGCATCTGAAAGCCCATCTCAGGTAATGTTTCAATCTGCCAATAACATTTCTCAGACAACATTCAAATGCAATTTCCAACATCACTTCCGGTGGAGGTAAGTGCAAATTTTCAGGGCATCTAAATATTCAATCATCTTCTACCTTCAGATTCCAATCAGGTTTAAGAAGATTGAATAGGGGCAACTGTTATACCCCAAAATTTGCCCGCATGTTTTTCAGAAAGAAGGCAACAGATTTCTGTCTAAAAATTGGGAGTTTCATATAATTTTGGATTTTATTTCACAAATATCCTGATTTTTATGAATACTCAGTTTTTAGAATTTTTCTTATACGGTATTTTGGTTCGCTGTTGAATTTATTCTTACACAAACGCCAATTACTGTTTATCACTTCACACACGCTGTTTATTTGCAGATAAATAGTACTGACGCAATTGGTACAGAATTAAATTTTGCAGGCGCAGAGTCCGGGGATTCAGACTGTACTGGTAACGAGTAAATTATTATTAGTTTTTTATTTCCCACTAATTTTTGTACTATATTCTATTATTTTCAAAATCTTTTCCTTTATTTTCAAATCTCTTTCTTTCAAAATCAAATCCTAACTTTATTCTATACATCTCTCTTTTCAAACCCTACCATACACTTTCTTTCAAATCCTACAACCACTCAAATTTTCCTTTTTTGTACGGAATCACTTCATTCCCCAACGTCTCTATCCTTCTTTTCACTCTATAAATACTTCTCATTTTTTCCATAAATTCTCACATCGAATTTCAACTCATCTCTCAAATTTCTACCTCATATTTATTTTCTCTTCTTCCCCGGAAAAAATGGCGAAGTGGATGGATACGTGTTTTCTTATGGTCATCACCGTCTTGGTGGTGATCATGTCCTTTTTCTGTCTACATAGTCCTAAAAAATGCGGACCTGGGTTGTTTACACTCCCGATCATCTATATGTTGTTATTTATAGCATGGGTTTTTAATCGTCATTTTTAAAGTTTGTCGTATCTTTTGCTTTCAAATAATGTACCGTTTATTTGTTGTACTGTTCATTATATTATATAATATTTGTACTGTCAGTATTAAATGTCGTACTATCTGTCATACTGTAGTTTAATTATCCAGATAATATTTTGTGTGTTTTCTGCTAGGTAAATATTTATTTTTCTGCACATTAAATATTTTTCAAGGTTATTATCGGTAATTTCGTTCGCGTACAGTATATTTTATTTATTTATTATGTTTGTGTTTTTCTAACAACTCATGTAAATAAATCTTCACCATTAACATAAGCAAAAAAAAGAAAAAAAATTAACTTTAACTATTGAATTTTCACTTTAACTATTACGTTAATGCCCAGACAGCCAGTTGACATTCAAACCCGCTGACAGCACGATTCTCCGTGTTTTGCACCATCAATCAAATCAATCTTTTGCATTTCAAAATTCCAAGATTTTTGTTCTAGAAGTCTTCTGATAATCACATGATCAGCAGAGACTCAGCACTGCACAAAAATCAGGTACGCATAACTGTCTCCTACACAATCAGTCCCTAACTAGGGTTTTTGTTTTTTTCAGGAGAACAAGTTTTTTGAGACCTCAAATGGATTTCATGGACCTCCATATATCTCAAAGTACCACCATACAAATTTTCAAACTTCAATCCGCTCAGACGCACAGTCAGCAGCTCAAACAGTCAACAGACGACCAGTTTGACCGAAAAGTCAACAGACAGTCAAAAATGAAATTTTTTGTCAACATCCATATTTTGTCAAAAGATTCATCATTTGATCATTGGTTGATCATAATTCATCAAGGAAAGATCAAAAATCAAACAAAACCCTAAGTTTCAAAATTAGGGTTTTCTCCTAAAAAGTCAACTGAACTTTGACCGGCCATAACTCTCTCCTCGTTCATTAAAAAAATTCCAACCAAAGCTTGTTTTGAAGGAAATTCAATTATCTTTCAAATGCAATTGATCCCATGGTCATTGGATTCACCATTTGAAAAATATGAGCTCAGACATTACAGGTCATTTTCAAAGTCAACAAAAAGTGGTTTTTTGTCAAAGGCCATAACATCAAGATAACTTCTCCAAATGAAAAAAAGTTTCCAAAGTAGCTTGTAGAGGACATCTTGAGGTTTCTAAAAAGTACAAGAACTCCTTCATATGATAAAAATTGAGGGATTTATGCCTTGTTGAAGTTGGCTATATTTTGGGAAAATGCATGAAACCAACATTGATCAAAAATGTTTTTTTCCAAAAGGGGCCAAGTTTCCATGATCCAAACATGATTCTAACAATGTTAAGGGCCTCCCACGACCAACCTAAGGCCCATAGCGTTTTTATTTCTTTTTTGATTTAATTTTATTACATTTAAAGTTAAATTGAAAAAGAAATGGTGAAGGATAATGATACAATGCTTGATTCTTAAGCTAAAGCCACCAAGAATGACTCAACTCTGCAGCAAGAGAAGTACATAGCAGGCCTAGAGCAAGAGGTTGAAGAAAATTCAAAGCCATGGCCAAAGAATTCAAGATTTTTTATATTAAAAAATTCAATGTTCAAAAAAGCAATCAATGCTTGATAGCTTCAATTTTAAGCACTTCATTGCTTATAAATGAAGTAGAACACTTCAGTAGGAAGGGACACACAATTTCAGAATCAAATCCATGCTTGTATCATACTTGTAGCAACTTGAAAATTTCAAAGAAATTCAAATTTTGAATTTTGAGTTCAAGCTAGTTTTAATCCAAACTAAGTATTCAAACATCATCTCTGAACTTCATTGAACCTATCCAAATAAATTTTAAGCATCAAAGCCTCAGAAATCGAGCCACACAAGCCACGGTTTGTTCAAACATAAATCACCTCGTATCTGATCATTCATGCATGTTTAATAAGATGTAGACATATATTTGTGTTTAATTTGGTGCTCTGGTCGTTTCTGGAGCTCTAATTGAGTTTTAATGGCCGTTTGTAGAATATACCATTTTAGGGTTTCATGAGCTTGAAATGGGATTTTTCGCTAGAGGCAAAATTAGACAAAACTAATGGCATATTTGAACTCAGTGGATCAAGGCTAGTTGATTTCATAGGTCGCGAAATTTTTTTGCATGAGTTTGCCCCTATTCGCTATTTTGCAGGTTTGAGACTCACTTATTACAGCGTTGTTTCTACAAAAGCGCTGTTAAAAGTGGTGGCGAGAGGTTGAAGATGAAGACGTGGCCTCTCCCTATTGGCCAGAGCGCGCGCGTGTTTTTTTAAATTAATTTGTGATCCAGTGTTTTGCAGGTTCTATTGTTACCACGTGCCTCCACTCTAATCACCCTCAGATCAACTTGCCAGCTCATCTAACGCTTATGACATGCTAGTTCTTACCATGGACTCTCCAGCCAACCACACTTGATCATTAATTATTTATTTTCCATTTTATTTAATATAACTTGCAAAATTAATTTAAAATAGTTTTAAAAATCAAAAAAATATAATAAAAATATTTTTAGGTTTATAAAATAATCTATTAATTTTTGACACAAAAATATTTTATTTTTCTTAATAATTAAAATATTTTGTTTAATTAATTAGTATATATTTATATATATTTGCTTTTTAATTATTTCAACCTATCAAAAAATCAGAAAAAAATTGTTCTTTTTATTAAATTTAGTTTATATATTATAGACTAATTTTGTACATATTTAGAATATTTTTATCTTTAATTTTTAATTATTTTTATAATTGTTTATATAATTATATGTTAATTAGCTTAATAAATTTCCAAAACAACTTCAAAAAATCCAAAAAAATTAGTTTTGTTTTAAAATTAATTAACAAACATTTTGAACATATTTTAGACTTAATGTTTAGGTTTAAATTTTATTTCTCATTTTTCTCATTTAATTAAATTAATCATGCATTAATTCTAATTAAAATCAACCATCCAAAAAATCAAAAATATTCTCCCTTTATCTTATTGCAATTTAAATTCATAGATAAGTGTATAGGTTGTCAAATTCATGTAAATAGCGTAGTTTACATTTCTCGCACAATCGATGTAATAGCGTAGATTTACTTTCCGCATTTTACATTCCCGCACTTTAAATTCTGTACATATAAAACTGCGTGTATGTCAAAGATAAAAACCGAAGCGTTAGACCACTAACTTCAAAGACAAAAATATCTGAATCAGAACACAATCACACTTGCACCTCTTAGGGTAATCCCTCTGTTACTCTTTTCAAAAATCAAATTCTATTGTTTCAAATGCAAATTTAAACTTTTGTTTACATCCGGTCAAAGGAGAATTTTCTAAAATAAATAGGAAAGGACCTTATAAACTTAGGGTAGATCTCCTAATTGCTTGCTCAAATCAAAACAACAAAATGTCTCATATATCATTATTTTTCAAAATAAAACTTACAAAAAAGACAATACTTGGTATATATCCAAACAAGGATCATTACGAAGTTAAAGCTCTTTTTTCAAAACATCTTTCGAAAGATAAACACTTTGTATACATCCGCACAAGGATCATTACAAAGTCAATTTACAAAATGAATTTTAAAACCACATACAAGCATTTCAAGGCAAGACAAATGATTCAAACAAGTGAGCTAAGCAATTAAGAGCCCATGGATAACCATGGATACAAAGGGGTGCTAATACCTTCCCTTTGTATAACCTACCCCCGAACCCAAAATCTCTTAAAGGTCTTTTTCTGTTTCTTTTATAAACCTTTCCTTAATTTGATAAAATAAAAGTCGGTGGCTGAAGGATAGAAAAACACTTAGAAAGGGGGGGTTTGAATAAGTGTAGTTTCAAAACTCGTAAGATAAAAATAATTTGCACAAGTATTTTTATCCTGGTTCGTTGTTAACTAAACTACTCCAGTCCACCCTATACAAGGTGATTTACCTCAACTGAGGATTTAATCCACTAATCACACGAGATTACAATGGTTTTCCACTTAGACAACTTCTAAGTCTTCTAGAGTCTTCTGATCACAACTTGATCACTCTAGGAACAACTGCTTAGAGACCTTCTAAGACTTCTCTAGAGTATACTGATCACAACCCGATCACTCTAGTCCTTTACAAATTAATGTAAACAAATTCTAAGAGTATTACAATTGCTTCTTAAAAGCGATAATCACAAACTGTGATATTTCTCTTACAGATTTAAGCTTAGACTCACTAAAGTATTACAACAGTAATGTAGTGAGGTTGAAGATGAAGTTTCTGAGCTTTGAGTTGAACAGCGTTTCAGCAAGTTAATATTCACACAAATTGTTAAGAATTGGTAACCTTTCTTCTCATCAGAACTTCATTTATATAGGCGTTTGAGAAGATGACCGTTGGGAGCATTTAATGCTTTGCGTATTCCGTACAGCATTGTATTTAATGTTTCACTGTTTTGTCAACTACCTCGAGCCTTGCTTTTGCTGTGACTACTGACATTGCCTTTAATAGCTTCTAACGTTCCTTTTGTCAGTCAGCGTAGCCTGCCATCTAGTACTTGATTCTGATTTGTTCTTTGTAAATACTACGTTGAAAATCATCAGAGTACAAACAGCTTGGTGCAGAGCATCTTCTGATCTTCTGATCTTGATATGCTTCTAAGCGTGATTCCATGACTTCAGTGCTTCTGCTTCTGAACTCAAGTTCTTCTGATGCTTCTAATAGACCATGTTCTGATTCTGCTTGACCATCTTCTGATGTCTTGCCAGACCATGTGCTGAAGTTGCATACTGAACCTTCTGAGTCAAAGCTTCTTAGCGCTGATTTGTGCATACTCTTTATATATTTCCTGAAAAGGAAATTGCATAGGATTAGAGTACCACATTATCTTGAGCAAAATTCATATACATTGTTATCATCAAAACTAAGATTAT
This sequence comes from Vicia villosa, assembly GCF_029867415.1. Classification (NCBI taxonomy): domain Eukaryota; kingdom Viridiplantae; phylum Streptophyta; class Magnoliopsida; order Fabales; family Fabaceae; genus Vicia; species Vicia villosa. Next base: position 226,182 of record NW_026705850.1, on the reverse strand, counting down.
TGATCAGAACAATTCTTGTTTTAACAATCTCCCCCTTTTTGATGATGACAAAAACATATATAAATGATATGAATTTGCAATCAGAATAACAGACGGCAAAAGACAATTACACAGTTATAGCATAAGCATATAAACATAATGTGAATGTGTCTCCCCCTGAGATTAACAATCTCCCCCTGAGATGAATAATCTCCCCCTGAAATTAATACTAGAAGAATTTTATAAATAAAAGACTTCCCTGAGTATTTCAGTAGAGACGTTCACATATGCTTGAACTTCAGAACATTCACTGCTTCTGATTTCTGCTTCCATAGGACAGCTTCAGAACATTGAATTTCTTTAGATCCTCAGAACATTCACAGCTTCTGATTCCTGCTTCCATAGGACAGCTTCAGAACTTGAATTTCTTTGATCCTCAGAACATTCACAGCTTCTGATTCCTGCTTCCAGCGGACAGCTTCAGAACTTGAATTTCTTTGATCCTCAGAACATTCACAGCTTCTGATTCCTGCTTCCAGCGGACAGCTTCAGAACTTGAATTTCTTTGATCCTCAGAACATTCACAGCTTCTGATTTCTGCTTCCATCGGACAGCTTCAGAGCTTGAATTTCTTCTTACATCTCTTCATGCTAGATTGTATCAGAACATTGTTGAATGTACCAGAGCATCATCAGAGCATCTCTACATCCTGAAATGTTACAGAACAAAACTAAACGACAAAAGTCAGCATGAATGAATCAGAACATAAAATATGTTTCAGAACATATAATATGTATCAGAGCCATATAAGCCATATAAAATGTATCAGAACAAATAGACATAATGTTTCAGATCATATTCTCTCATCAGAATATCTGAACATTCTTCCTTCTTGCTTCTGATTCTGAAGCTTCATAGCACTCAGCTTGCTTCAAGAATCCAAGAACTTGATTCATCTTGTTGCTTATTGATCTTGAATCTTCAATTCCTGCAACAACACAACTTAGAAACATATGAAGCTTGCAGCTTCTGTTAGTAATGTGGGGGCTTTCTTCCCGGCAACTGCTAATACAAATCAAATCATTTATCACTATTTCTCCCCCTTTTTGTCATAACATCAAAAAGAATGTAAAAGATTCAGATGTAAGCACAGGACAAATGGAAAGAGAAACAAATAGTCATTGATAAAATAAGCAGAAGTACAAGAGTTATGCAAAAAAAAAAACAGATGCAACAAACAAGCAGAAAACAACTAAGACACAAAGACTAAGACCCTAGCATTGACAAAATCTTGGCTAGTGTCTCATGAATCCCATTGTTGCTCTCAGCCTGCCTTGTCATGAAGGCTCTGAACTCTGCATTGGTCTCATCTTGCCTATCCAGACGAGAAGCCAGTTCATTTTGATTCTTCTGCATGGCCTCCAAAGTCCGCACCAGATAGGAGGGTTCACCAAAAGAAGAAACTTCCAGACTTCTGTTAACTGGCATAGCATTCTCCACTGCTGCTTCCATGGTAGTCTCTTCAGGGAGATCATCAGAATGTACCACCACATTCTCAGCAGGATGATCTTCTGAACGAGAACAGTCAATCTCTTCAGCATCTTCCATCTCTACATCTGAGTCAGACTCAGAAATAGCTTCAGCATATTTTGGTTCTGGGAACTCAGAATTTCCATCTTCCAGGGCTTGAAGAATGGTTGCAAGATTTGTTGGAGAAGGAGGACCAGCAACAGCTGCAGGATAGACCATTTCTGGAAAGTCCATATCAGGAGCACTTTCAGAAGGGTGCATTCTGAACCAATTGAACAGCCCCTGAAAGTCACCAGTCAGAACCATGAACTTTGGTCGCCAGACCACAAGAGTTCTACAGGGATTCCCAGTTAACTCATCTCCAGGCATCCTTTCCTCAAGAATTCTTCTGTTTCTGATGACATGACGATATCTGCCATCATCAAATTCTAACAAGAGTCCAGGAGCACCACGTGCTTCAGCAGTGAATCTTCTCTGCACATTCATAGCTTCAACTTGGAAACTCTGTCTAAGAGCTCTCCAGAGGTTGCGAAGAGAACGCTCATCCAGATTATGGCGGTAGGCAGTTTCCAGAAGCTCTAACCAACGGTTCACACGATAGTGTAAGAGCTCAAGAAAGACAGGAGTAGCAGGTGCAGGAGGGTGAAAGGTGAAGCTGTAATCAGGGTAAAGACAAGAGTATGGATTGGGGGTCCTGGTAGGTATGGGATATGAGAGACAAGGGTCAGAAGGAAGAGGGTTAGAAGATGAGGATGGAATATCTGTAGTTTGGTGTGATGAGGATGGAATATTTGTGGAAAGTATAGTAGTTGAAGGAGTAGGGTTCAGAATTATAGGGGGTGAGGGTGGTTGCAGGTTAATTTGTGGGGGTGTGACGGGAGTTAATGTTTCAGTAGGAGACAACAGAATGAATGAGGGAGATTCTGAGAGGGTTGGGATGTATTCCTGCCTGGAGTAAATACCAGTCTTCTTAGCTCTGAAAGGATCCACCTTAAGAGGGTCAAAGGTGACCTTCTTCTTTTTCGCTTCTTTCTCAGCATCTTCTGCTGCTTTTCTTTTCAGTTTCTTCTCTCTCTTCTTCTGATCCTTCTTCCGAAGATCAGTCTGAGAAGGAAGCACTCTTCCACGTATCCATGCAGGATCAATGGAAGCTTGTGTCTTCACAGAATCTTCCAGATAGTGCTTAACAGTTTCAACCAGTTCAGCTTGAAACATGGTTGAGAAGCCTTGAACAGGGACTCTTCTGATAGGGATATCAGAGAGAACAGTTGGAACAGAAATTATTTCCTTCACCAGTTTCATTCTTAAAAGATCAAAGCCAGAGAAGACATTGCCTTGATCAATTCTGAAGAAAGAAGGAGTTCCACAAGTCTTAAGAGACTCCAGCAAATCACTTTCAATCAGAATATCTGAGATCATTCTGCCGAAAGGAATAATATTCTTCGAAAGATGAGGATACTGCTCCCGATACTCATCCCTAGACTCTTCAATAGCCAGCTTCAGGTTTTCAAAGAGTATGTTGGAAATATTAAGTTTAATGCTCTTTCCAATACAATAGAGAGTATACTTCTGATCTGGATTGATGAAAGTGGAGGAGAGAGACTTCTTTCTATGGTGAAGAGAACCCATGATGATCTCAGCCCACACCTGAAATAGAGGTCTCAACGTGCCAGTCATGTTGGAGTTAATACCAGTGACGGTTGAGATAAGTTTCTCAACTTTGTTCCAATCAACCCTTCCAGCAAGAGGACCAGTTTCACCTTCTTCATCATCGAGATTGTACAGTTTTCTGATCAGAGCTTCAGTGATCACCACTTCATGCCCTAGCACGAAAGAGAGAATGGCGGTTGGAGTGACGGTTGCGTGTGCCCAGAAATCTTTCACAAGAGCGGGAAAGACTGGTCCAACCAATCTACCCAAATAGTTAGCCCATCCTTGAGCCATAAACCTAGCTTCTGGCTTGAAAGCATATGCAGCCAAGTCAACAAAGTCCACAGGGGACTCACACAGTACTTCCATTTCCGATGGAGACAAAGAGCAAGTTTTCAGAGGAGCAAAGTCAAACTTGTTGAGAACCAGTTGAGATGAAGACATTTCTTCGGACCGAGAGTTACTTGAAGATGGGTTCATGATGAATGCTAGGTGAAAGATGAGTAAACTAGGGTTTATGCAGAAATGCAGAAAGACAGAGAAAGATGGTGAACGATGAAAAACTGAACGCAAAGAGAGAGAAATGAGAGAGGGAAAAACTGAAATGTTTGAAGGATATAAAATAAAAAAAATAAAAGAAATGATGAATGGCATTTAATGTTACGTGACAAGAGAAGAGAGAAATTATGACAAATGAAGTGATAGAACAGTTACCTAGGAAAGGCGCCTCCTCAACTGCACGCATGTTTGTCCAAATAGGGTAGACACGTGTTACCATCTGGAAATAGATGACAACTGTATTTTTAAAAAAAAAACTTTACGCCTTTTAATTCAGATCACTACTTCTGATTGTCATTCTTTAGAAATGATCTTGTTCTGATAGGATCATCTTTCTTTCCAAGGATCACATCTTCTGAATGAGCTGAAGCAAGTCTAGGTGATCTTCTGATAGTTGGTTCTTCAGAAATTCTCAGATTTTCCAAGGATGCAGCAACCTGATCTTCTGATTCTTTGCTGCTTTGGTTTTCAGCTTCTGAAACTTTTCTTCTTGGTTCTTCAACTTCTGATATATCAATATCAATATCTGCAAAATTCTCAAACTGCTTTGGCTTTTCAAAACCAAGCTTATCATCAAACCTGATATTGATTGATTCTTCTACAATCAATGTTTCAGTATTGTATACTCTGTAGCCTTTAGAGCGTTCAGAATATCCAAGAAGGAAACATTTTTGTGCCTTAGAATCAAACTTACCAAGATGATCTTTAGTGTTCAGAATAAAACAAACACATCCAAAAGGATGAAAATATGAAATGTTGGGCTTTCTGTTCTTCCACAATTCATAAGGAGTCTTATTTAGAATAGGTCTTATAGAGATTCTATTCTGAATATAACATGCAATGTTTATTGCTTCTGCCCAGAAGTGCTTATCCATATTGGTTTCGTTGATCATGGTTCTGGCCATTTCTTGTAGAGTCCTATTCTTTCGTTCTACAACTCCATTTTGTTGTGGAGTTCTAGGACAAGAGAAATCATGGGCAATACCATTTTCTTTGAAGAACTCCTCAAAGAATTTGTTCTCAAATTCACCACCATGATCACTTCTGACCTTTATGATTTTACACTCCTTCTCAGTTTGGGTCTGAGTGCAGAATTCAAAGAACACTGAATGAGACTCATCCTTGTGTTTTAAGAACTTTACCCATGTCCAGCGGCTATAATCATCAACGATGACTAATCCATATTTCTTCCCTTTGACAGATGCTGTTTTGACTGGGCCAAACAGATCAATGTGCAAAAGTTCTAACGGCCTTGAGGAAGAGACAACATTCTTAGACTTGAATGCAGGTTTGGAGAACTTGCCCTTCTGACATGCTTCACAAAGAGCATCCGATTTGTATTTCAGATTAGGGAGTCCTCTGACAAGATTTAGTTTGTTAATCTGAGAAATCTTTCTCAAACTAGCATGTCCTAATCTTCTGTGCCAGACCCATTGCTCTTCAGAAACAGACATAAGACAAGTCACCTTCTGATTCTTAAGATCCTGAAGATCTGTCTTATAAATGTTGTTCTTTCTCTTGCCTGTAAATAGGATTGAGCCATCCTTCTGACTTACAGCCTTGCAAGACTTTTGATTAAAGATTATGTCATAACCATTGTCACTTAATTGACTTATGGACAATAAGTTATGAGCTAATCCATCTACTAGAAGAACATTAGAAATAGAAGGAGAGTTACCAGACTTTATAGTTCCTGAGCCAATAATTTTGCCCTTCTGATCTCCTCCAAACTTCACTTCTCCAGCAGATTTAAGCACCAGGTCTTGGAACATAGACCTTCTTCCTGTCATGTGTCGCGAGCATCCAGAGTCCAGGTACCATGACATGTTGTGCTTTTCCTTCTTTGCAGCCAAGGATATCTACAATAGGAATAATCTTCTCCTTAGGTACCCACAATTTCTTGGGTCCTTTCTTGTTAGTTCTCCTCAAGTTCTGATTGAACTTGGGTTTAGAAAAATATTTAATAGGAGGAACAACATGATATTCTTTAGGTTTGTCAGCATGATATTTCTTAGGATGTGTCACATGCTTCTTGGTGTGAACAGTGTTAAACTTTTGTGCATGTGACGTGAGCCTAATATCATGAGCATGGCCATATTTGAACTGATCATACAATGGCTTGTATGTGATCTTCAGATCATCAACAGGTTCAAATTTATGTGAGGTATCACCCTCATAGCCAAAACCAAACCTTCTGTTTCCCGAAACACCATATATCATAGAAGCAAGATGACTTCTGCCAATACTTCTAGATAAGAACTTTCTGAAGCTCGAGTCATATTCTTTCAGAATATGATTCATGCTAGGAATGGATTTTTCTGTTTCAGAAGGAGATCCACTATCTTTGGATAGATTTACAACTTTTTCCTTCAGTTCAGAATTTTCCACTTCCAGCTTCTTAGTTTCAAATTCAAACTGCTTCTTCAGCTTTTTGTATTTGATACTAAGATGAGCCTTGAGTTCCAGAAGTTCTGTTAAACTGGAAACTAACTCTTCTCTAGATAGTTCAGAAAATACCTCTTCAGAATCTGATTCTGATGTAGATTCTGATCCATCATCCATTGTGGCCATTAGTGCCAGATTTGCCTGCTCATCTTCAGAGTCTGATTCTGATTCTGAATCATCCCATGTTGCCATAAGACCTTTCTTCTTATGAAACTTCTTCTTGGAATTTTCCTTCTGAAGTTTTGGGCACTCACTTTTGAAATGTCCTGGCTCATTGCATTCATAGCACACGACCTTTTTCTTGTCATATCTTCTGCCTCCAGAAGATTCTCCTCTTTCAGGCTTCTTTGAGCTTTTGAAGCTCCTGAACTTCCTTTGCTTGCTTTTCCAGAGTTGATTGACTCTTCTGGAAATCATGGACAGTTCATCTTCTTCTTCTTCTGATTCTGATTCTTCAGAATCTTCTTCTTCAGCCTGAAAAGCGTTAGTGCATTTTTTAAAATTAGATTTTAATGCAACAGACTTACCTTTCTTCTGAGGTTCATTTGCGTCAAGTTCAATCTCATGACTCCTCAGGGCACTGATCAGCTCTTCCAAAGAAACTTCATTCAGATTCTTCGCAATCTTGAATGCAGTTACCATTGGGCCCCATCTTCTGGGCAAGCTTCTGATGATCTTCTTTACATGATCAACTTTGGTGTAGCCTTTGTCCAGAACTCTTAATCCAGCAGTCAGAGTTTGAAATCTTGAAAACATCTTCTCAATGTCTTCATCATCCTCCATCTTGAAGGCTTCGTACTTCTGGATTAGTGCAAGAGCTTTGGTCTCCTTGAATTGAGCATTTCCTTCATGAGTCATTTTCAAGGACTCATATATGTCATGAGCCGTTTCCCTATTAGATATCTTCTCATACTCAGCATGAGAGATAGCATTCAGCAAAACAGTCCTGCATTTGTGATGATTTTTGAATTCTTTCTTTTGATCATCAGTCATTTTGCTTCTTGTGAGCCTTACGCCACTAGCTTTCACTGGATGTTTGTAACCATCCAACAGAAGATCCCATAGATCAGCATCCAGACCAAGAAAGTAACTTTCCAATTTATCTTTCCAATATTCAAAGTTTTCACCATCGAATATTGGTGGTCTAGTGTAACCATTACCATTGTATTGCTCAGCAGAGCCAGATGTAGATGTAGATGTATTTGTTGAAATTTCACCAGCCATCTTTTACTGAAGCGTTTTTCTCTTCCTGAATCTTTACTAAACACGGTTAAGTGCTTGCATCTTAGAACCGGCGCTCTGATGGCAATTGAAGGATAGAAAAACACTTAGAAAAAGGGGGGGTTTGAATAAGTGTAGTTTCAAAACTCGTAAGATAAAAATAATTTGCACAAGTATTTTTATCCTGGTTCGTTGTTAACTAAACTACTCCAGTCCACCCTATACAAGGTGATTTACCTCAACTGAGGATTTAATCCACTAATCACACGAGATTACAATGGTTTTCCACTTAGACAACTTCTAAGTCTTCTAGAGTCTTCTGATCACAACTTGATCACTCTAGGAACAACTGCTTAGAGACCTTCTAAGACTTCTCTAGAGTATACTGATCACAACCCGATCACTCTAGTCCTTTACAAATTAATGTAAACAAATTCTAAGAGTATTACAATTGCTTCTTAAAAGCGATAATCACAAACTGTGATATTTCTCTTACAGATTTAAGCTTAGACTCACTAAAGTATTACAACAGTAATGTAGTGAGGTTGAAGATGAAGTTTCTGAGCTTTGAGTTGAACAGCGTTTCAGCAAGTTAATATTCACACAAATTGTTAAGAATTGGTAACCTTGCTTCTCATCAGAACTTCATTTATATAGGCGTTTGAGAAGATGACCGTTGGGAGCATTTAATGCTTTGCGTATTCCGTACAGCATTGCATTTAATGTTTCACTGTTTTGTCAACTACCTCGAGCCTTGCTTTTGCTGTGACTACTGACATTGCCCTTAATAGCTTCTAACGTTCCTTTTGTCAGTCAGCGTAGCCTGCCATCTAGTACTTGATTCTGATTTGTTCTTTGTAAATACTACGTTGAAAATCATCAGAGTACAAACAGCTTGGTGCAGAGCATCTTCTGATCTTCTGATCTTGATATGCTTCTGAGCGTGATTCCATGACTTCAGTGCTTCTGCTTCTGAACTCAAGTTCTTCTGATGCTTCTAATAGACCATGTTCTGATTCTGCTTGACCATCTTCTGATGTCTTGCCAGACCATGTGCTGAAGTTGCATACTGAACCTTCTGAGTCAAAGCTTCTTAGCGCTGATTTGTGCATACTCTTTATATATTTGCTGAAAAGGAAATTGCATAGGATTAGAGTACCACATTACCTTGAGCAAAATTCATATACATTGTTATCATCAAAACTAAGATTATTGATCAGAACAATTCTTGTTCTAACAATGGCGACTCTCTGATTTTCAAAACTCAAAAAATAAAAGAAGAGTCAGTTCTTATCTCTCACGCGAGATATATAAAAAACCGAGGGCGACAAAAAGCCATACAAGAAATGCCGGTTCCACGAAATGAGAAGGAAGTTAGAGGATTCTTGGGACGTTTGAACTACATTGCCAGGTTTATTTCCCATCTGACTGCTACTTGTGAGCCAATCTTCAAACTATTGAGGAAAGATCAAGCAGTGAAATGGAATGACCAATGTTAAGAAGCCTTCGACAAAATCAAGAAATATCTTCAAGAACCTCCAATTATGATACCACCTGTTGAAGGAAGAACTCTAATTATGTACTTAACAGTATTGGAGAACTCAATGGGGTGTGTACTGGGGCAACATGACGAGTCTGGTCGAAAAGAGCATGCAATATACTACCTTAGCAAAAAGTTTACCGATTGTGAAACAAGGTACTCACTGCTCGAGAAAACTTGCTGTACTTTGACATGGGCTGCTCGCCGACTAAGACAGTATATGTTGAACCATACCACTTTATTGATCTCTAGAATGGATCCCATCAAGTACGTGTTCGAGAAACCCTCTCTCAAGACGAATAGCGAGATGGAAAATGATATTAACAGAGTATGACATCCAATACACAACACAGAAAGCAATCAAAGGAAGTGTAGTGGCAGATCATTTGGCTCAAAAGGCTGTGGACGACTACCAATCCATGAGTTTCGAATTCCCAGATGAAGATGTTATGCTTGTTACTGATTATGAACAACCTGGTCCGGATGAAGGACCTGAACCAGGATCCCGATGGACTATGGTTTTTGACGGAGCTTCGAACGCACTTGGTAATGGCATTGGCGCCGTGATTATCTCTCCGGCAGGTGGACACACCCCATTTACAGCAAGACTATGTTTCGATTGTACCAACAATATGGCTGAGTATGAAGCTTGTATCTTGGGTCTCAGAGCTGCCATCGACTTAAGAATCAAGTTCTTGGAAGTATATGGGGATTCAGCCCTAGTAATTAGTCAGATCATAGGAGAATGGGACACGAAGCATCCTAATCTCATGCCTTACAAAGATTTGGTGCTATCTTTGATCCCACACTTCGAAGAGATTACGTTTGAACATATCCACCGAGAAGAGAATCAATTGGCAGATGCCCTAGCTACTATGTCATCCATGTTCAAGGTCAGATGGGACAATGAGGCTCCCATAGTTATTATTGAAAGACACGACGAACCGGCATACTGTTACGAGGTAGCTACTGACGAGGTCGAAGAAAAACCATGGTTTCATGAAGTAAAAAGATACCTCGAAGCTCAGGAATACCCTGAAGGGGCATCTATCAATGATAAGAAGTTCTTAAGGAGGTTTGCTTCCAAGTTCTTCCTAAGCAATGGTACCCCATACAAGCGCAACCATGATTCAACTTTGCTTCGTTGTGTGAACAAGAAGGAAGCAGAAGAGATTATGGAAGACATGCATGACGGCACCTTTGGAACTCACTCTAGTGGACATACTATGGCTAAAAAGATTCTGAGAGCGGGTTACTACTGGTCCACTATGGAAACTGACTTCCATCAGCATTCCAGAACTTGTCACAAGTGCCAGATCTATGCTGACAAAGTACACGTACCCCCAGTTCCACTGAACATCCTGACTGCTCCTTGGCCCTTTGCAATGTAGGGCATTGACATGATCGGGGAAATCAAACCTACTGCTTCCAATGGACATCGTTTCATCCTTGTGGCCATCGATTACTTCACCAAATGGGTAGAAGCTGCTTCATTCGCCTCCGTTACTAAGAATGTGGTGGCTCGATTCATTAAGCACAATCTTATTTGTCGGCATGGCATCCCCGAAAGGATTATCACAGATAATGGTACCAATTTGAATAACAAGATGATTACTGAGCTCTGCACACAGTTCAATATCAAGCACCACAATTCTTTGCCATACAGACCAAAGATGAATGGCGCTGTGGAGGCCGCCAACAAGAACATAAAGAAAATTATACAGAAAATGACCGTGACCTATAAGGATTGGCATGAGATGTTACCATTTGCTCTTCATGGTTACCATACCTCAGCACGTACCTTAACTGGGGCAACCCCATTCTCACTAGTTTATGCCATGGAAGCTGTGTTACCGATTGAAGTTCAGATTCCGTCTTTGAGGATCATAAAAGATGCAGAGTTAGATGAAGACGAATGGATTCGGACTCGACTAGACCAGATAAGCCTGATTGATGAGAAGAGGCTTGCGCCTGTTTGTCATGGGCAGTTATACCAGAAACGTATGATCAAGGCATTTAACAAGAGAGTCAAGCAACAAACATACCAGACTGGTGACTTGGTCATAAAAAGGATTATTCTACCACAAGGTGATCCTAGGGGCAAGTGGACCCCCACCTATGAGGGACCATTTGTAATCAAGAAAATCTTCTCTGGAGGAGCAATGATACTCACTACTATGGATGGAGAAGACTTTCCACAACCTGTGAACGCAGACATAGTCAAAAAATACTACGCATAAATACGACCCGCTAGGTCGACGTACCTAGGCAAAAGTAAGGGCATCCCGGCGAACCAAAAGGGTTCAGGAAAAAATTAGGGATATATATATATAATGTACACCCGGTAAGTTGAAAACCCGAAAGGGCGACTTGGGCAAAAAAGGGTATCCTGGTAGGCTGAAAACCTGAAAGGGCGGCCTAGGCAAAAGTTAAGGATTAAAGCGTATGACTATGTCTCGTTCAGATCATCCATCATTCAATTCCATCAATAATATCAAGTTCAAAGGGTACGGACCAATTCAATCATCTTTCTCCAACAAGCAAGGGATGAGACGCTCGAAGACATATTAACAATAGCAGAATTGAAACTCAATAGGATTATTTCCACATAGCTATTTTTCTTTTGTTTTGCTTCTGTACCTTTCTAAAACACACAAATGTTCTCTTATTATTTTTCCTATTCACGACTTTGTTCTTAATACAAGTTATCTTTCTTTCTATTTTTCCGAGTTTTTCTCGTTTTTTCGAATACGCAAACGTCCAATGATAATTCTGAATGAACATACGCATATGAACATGATTATCATTTATCTTTTCTTTTGCAAAATGTCCTATGATCGGTAAAAAGGTGGGAAAGGCAAATAGACAATGTCCAAAGTAATCCAGAAGTCCTCCCTCAAAGTCAATAATATGGAGGAATCCCCACAAAGTAATCATTAAGAAGATATCTTCAAATACTCAAGACAAAGCTCCCCAACATAATTTACATCTTCAACACTGCCGGTTCTCCGACACTTGGCTCTCCTCCAACATGGTTTATCAATATCTCTCATCCCCAGTCAGATTACATCAAATGGTCATCCCCAAGCAGAAATCATAAATCCCCAGCTGAATATCTTTCAGACAAGACAAAGACATCAGGGTCCCGATCAAGATACTTCACAAGATATAAATCAAGATCATACATCACATACATATCCATACATTTGCACATAGTATCTCATGATAAACTCATGCATGACATACAAAGTTTCTCATTTATTTTGAGGGACTCATCACATAATACATGCATCATGACATTGCATAAAATTGCTATACCTATTGCAGAAAACAGGTATATGAGCGAAATCTCCAACTCTCCAAGATCTAATTCAGCTACTACGAACGGTACTGACACGATCATCTTCCAAGATCTAATTCATTTACCACGAACGGTGGTGACACGATCATTTTCAAAGATCTAATTCAGTTACTACGAACGGTACTGACACGGTCAGAGATCTAATTCCATCATCACGAACGGTGTGGACACGATCAAATACCTCCTCAGTCTAATTCAGTTACTACGAATGGTGCTGACACGACAAAAGGATCTAATTCCATCATCACGAATGGTGTGGACACGATCAATTATCCCCTAAAGTCTAATTCAGTTACTACGAACAGTGCTGACACGACAAGACATCTAATTCTATCATCACGAATGGTGTAGACACGATCCAATTATTTCCTAAGTCTGAGTCTAATTCAGTTACTACGAATGGTGCTGACACGACAAGAGATCTAATTCTATCATCACGAACGGTGTAGACACGATCATCTTCCCAAGATCTAATTCAAGTACTACGAACGGTACTGACACGATCAACCTTTAAGAGATCTAATTCTATCATCACGAACGGTATAGACACGATCATCTTCCCAAGATCTAATTCAGGTATTACGAACAGTGCTGGCACGATCGACCCTCAAAGATCTAATTCAGCTACTACGAACAGTAATGACATGATCAACATACAAACAACCACTTCTCAAACATTTCAGACATAGTCTAATGCATGCTCATCTGGATGGCATCTTTAAGCCCGTCCCCATCATATATCTTTTCCAAACACCTGGATGGCATCCTCAAACCCATCTCCGACAAAAGTCCCTTCATCATCAGCTAGGGCAAATTCCAGGGTATTTTAGTGTTCAATCCTCTTCGACCTTCAGATTCCGACTGGCATACAAACCACTCTTCATCTTCAGGTTTAAGAAAATTGAACAAGGGCAGCTGTCATACCCCAAAATTTGCCCATACTATTTCTCCTATTCAAAATTCAAATCAAGGTACAAAGCTCAAAGACACCCTCTCCTAAACAAGGCTAAAAGAATTAGGGTTTTGTTGTTCTGAGGAAAAGTCAATGAACCAAAGGCTCCAAAGCATCCCATATGGTCTATGATACCCCACACTACTTCCATGACAAATTTCAGGTCTCAATTCAAAAGATTGATCACTCAATTGCCCAGAAAGTCAACAGTCGACTGAGTTGACCAAAAAGTCAACTGTGGTCAAAGTACCGTAAAAACTCCTGATTTTTTGTCAACATCCGCATATTGAAGTATCATTCACCATTTGATCAAGAATTGATCATGGTTCATCAAGGAAAGATCAGAAATCAACAATTCCAAAAGTTTCTAATTTGGGTTTTCATAGGAGAAAGTCAATTGAACTTTGACCAGCCATAACTCCTACATGGAACATCAAAAATTTTCCATCCAAAGCTCATTTTGAAGGAAATTGGAGTCTCTACAATTTTGTCTCACATGCCAAGTCTAAAAATGCTTCATTTGAGAGATATGGACCAAAACATTATAGGTCCTTTTCAAAAGTCAACCAAAAGTCATTTTCTTCAAAAGAACACACAAGGAGCATGGAAAATTATTTTAACATGAGACCAAAAACATTGGTTAGAGGACTCTTTAAGGTTTCTAAAAAGTCCAAGAACTTGGAAAAATATTGAAGTATGAGGAAATGGAAAGGTGTACAAGTTCACTGATTTTTAAAGGGTATGCATGAAGGAAAAGGTCCAAAATCCCAAATATTTCTAAATGGGCCTATTTTCTTTTCATCCAATCTTTATCTTAAGCCCATGCACGACCCAAAAATATATCTTTCCATTTTTTATTATTTTTATTGATTATTTTATGGTTTTTTCTCATTTAAATCATAATTTAATCATATAAAATAGCAAATAAATGAAAGATATGATCTTGCTTTGATTCCAAGCCAAATATCAATCAATATATGTCCCAAATTCAATCAAATTTCGTGCACTTGATTATTGGGGGAAGATTGGATCAATTGAGCCAAATTTAGAAAGATTCCATAATATATTTTCAATCAAATTTCTCCAACTTGCAAATCAAGCTACAAAGAGATTTGGCCCAAGTTATTCACCCTAATTCATCCTCTATAAGTACATAAACAAATTCAGATGCAAGGGTTACAAAAAAATCTGCAGTGCAAGAGCCAAAACCGAGTCAAAAAATTCCAAGAAATCTCAAAATCGTTTTGGAGTTTGAGGCCAGTTCAAAGCATTGCATGTTAGAACAAGAATTGTTCTGATCAATAATCTTAGTTTTGATGATAACAATGTATATGAATTTTGCTCAAGATAATGTGGTACTCTAATCCTATGCAATTTCCTTTTCAGGAAATATATAAAGAGTATGCACAAATCAGCGCTAAGAAGCTTTGACTCGGAAGGTTCAGTATGCAACTTCAGCACATGGTCTGGCAAGACATCAGAAGATGGTCAAGCAGAATCAGAACATGGTCTATAGAAGCATCAGAAGAACTTGAGTTCAGAAGCAGAAGCACTGAAGTCATGGAATCACGCTCAGAAGCATATCAAGATCAAAGGATCAGAAGATGCTCTGCACCAAGCTGTTTGTACTCTGATGATTTTCAACGTAGTATTTACAAAGAACAAATCAGAATCAAGTACTAGATGGCAGGCTACGCTGACTGACAAAAGGAACGTTAGAAGCTATTAAGGGCAACGTCAGTAGTCACAGCAAACGCAAGGCTCGAGATAGTTGACAAAAGAGTGAAACATTAAATGCAATGCTGTACGGAATACGCAAAGCATTAAATGCTCCCAACGGTCATCTTCTCAAAACGCCTATAAATATGAAGTTCTGATGAGAAGCAAGGTTACGAATTTTGGACGCACTTTGAACGAATTCTGAACTATCTCTGATACTATCTTGCTGTTCACTTCAAAAGCTATCAAACTTCATCTTCAACCTCACTACATTACTGTTGTAATACTTTAGTGAGTCTAAGCTTAAATCTGTAAGAGAAATATCACAGTTTGTGATTATCGCTTTTATGAAGCAATTGTAATACTCTTAGAATTTGTTTACATTAAATTGTAAAGGACTAGAGTGATCGGGTTGTGATCACTATACTCTAGAGAAGTCTCAGAAGGTCTCTAAGCAGTTGTTCCTAGAGTGATCAAGTTGTGATCAGAAGACTCTAGAAGACTTAGAAGTTGTCTAAGTGGAAAACCATTGTAATCTCGTGTGATTAGTGGATTAAATCCTCAGTTGAGGTAAATCACCTTGTATAGGGTGGACTGGAGTAGTTTAGTTAACAACGAACCAGGATAAAAATACTTGTGCAAATTATTTTTATCTTACGAGTTTTTGAAACTACACTTATTCAAACCCCCCTTTCTAAGTGTTTTTCTATCCTTCATTGCAAGCTTTCCAAACGATTCTCATGAGATCACTGAAGCTATTCCAATCCTCGTACACATGCCAAGCATCCAGAATCATCGCCAATTGCTCACGGTTTGCATCACCCTAAACTTGTTCGATTGGCATTATTCATGCATCATTAGCAGATTTAATTCATATATTTCTGCTTAATATTGTGTGATGATCGATTCTGGAAATTTTGTCGTGTTATTACGCTGTTTTGAACAATATGCCATAATAGGGTTCTCGAAGCTTTTTTAGGGCTTTTTGATGCATGTTCTTTTTGACCAAATTAAGGCCATAATGAAGTTCATAAGATTCATACGAACATGTTGGAACCCTTGCGAAACATTTCTGTGCATGTTTGGGCCTATTCGCTATTTTTTAGGTGTTAAAGAATGAGTTTTTATAGCGCTTTTGTGAAAAGCGCTGTTAAAAGGGATGGCCAGAGGTTGAAGACGATGCGTGTCACCTCCCCGTTTGTCTGTTTGCGCGCGCAAGTGGTTTTGAAACAAGCAGACACGGTGCGTTAAGACGCACGTTCTTGTGGTGTTCCCTCAGAATCCAGCCTTCAGATCTCGCTCCTCTTTGATCCAACGCATCTGGACGTGACGGTCCACCATGGACCACACACGCGTGCTACACTGGATTATTAGATAAGTTTTCTAATTTTTTTTATTTTAATTATATAATCTCTTATTTACTTAATTCATTATTAATATATATATATATATATATATATATATATATATATATATATATATATATATATATATATATGAAAAATTTCCTTTTTCCATAAAATTGTCAAAACCTTTTTTTTTTAACTTCATTTTATTTTTACTTTCGATTATCGATTATTCAATTTAATTTTTATTTGTTTTAAAATAGTTTAAAAATTGTTTAAATTGTTTTAAATTAATAAATTAATTTTGAAAAATCAATTAAAATTATATTTTGGCATTCTAAAATCTATATTCTATTTTTTCATCGATTTAATTAATTAGGTTGAAAAACCAATAATTAATTAAATCGATCATTTGTTTTTATTTATTTACGCCCGAATCAGGGTTTACGAGAATTTGCCATACACTGAAAAAATATTTCATTGTGCATTTTTTCAGGGTTAGCAACAGGGTTTCTCCGGACGGTGCGCCACGCCTATTACAAAGCTAAGTCCCGATTTAATCCTTATTTAAATATTTGTTATTTTATTTAAAATTAGGGTTTGCCTTCAAAATATAATGAACTCTGCCTACACTCACCTCCTTTTCTGTTTGCCTTTGCCAATTTTTCAGGGTTAACCTCGAGGCTACTCTCGACTACAAACCATATCAGATCAAATCAAAAGCTAAGTCTTACATCATATTTATTTAAAAGTTCATTCTATTTTATTTTTCTTTTTTTAATTAGGATTAACATTATCTGTCAACGAATTGATAATACACTCACCCTTTTATTTTTGTTTTCTCTTTTTTAAAATTTTTCAGGGTTAGCCAACCGCCAAAGCTTAATAGTCGGTAACCCTAAAACCTAACCTCTTTTATTTCTCTGCCTTTAATTATTACTTGAGTCAGATCCGCTGGTTTCTTTTTCTCCCTCCCCATATTATTGCGTGGTTAGTAATCCTAGGGAGTGATAACCCTGAATTGAACTTAGATTAACTAATTATAAGATAACTTCTAAATTAATCACGTGATTGTTGCACCCACGCACCTTTTATGGTACCCCTCTTGTTGCCTGTTGCCTGTTGCTTGTTGCCTTGTGTTTTTGCAGAATAACCTTGTCCCTCGAATACGAGGATACCTCAGCCATGTCGCCTTGAAAATGCAAAGATCATAAGTCCCTAATGATGCTGCCTTCGATACACTAAATATGATCTCGTCCCTCAGAAGTTGCCTACGAAGGGCTGAGGTATCCTCTGGTTGCCTAACGAAGAAGGCTATTCTGATCTGTCCCTTAGACTACCTGCCCCTCTATGGCATGGGACAGTCTTGAGGCGAACGATAATTCGATGTCCCGTTAACATCCAAACGAAAGGCTTCCTGCCCTCTTATGGCATGGATAGACCCTTTCACCCTGAAAGGCTGAAGAACATTTTTCATCTAACCAGGTAATTGCTCCTAATTGCCTTGCTCTAAAAAATCTTTTTCTACATTTTTTTCATAAACCTTCAATATGGCTACGCTCATTTACGAGCTAAAGTCCGTATTCTCTTCTTCTACATTTCTTTTAAAAGAGCAAAGCAATTAAGAGCCCATGGATAACCATGGATGCAAAGGGTGCCTTATACCTTCCCTTTGCATAAATTACCCCCCGAACCTTGTTTCTTTATTTAAAAGGTTTTTCCCGTTCTTTTAGCCTTTTTGATGTTTTGGATAAAATAAAAGTCGGTGGCGACTCTTGCTTAACCGCGACATTTTCAATAAAGTCAGTTCACCGTATTACATTAAGGTTCTTAGACAACGAGTCCAATATGAATAGGGTGGCTAACTGACATGTCCACCCCATTTAGGCTTGCCCTGCAAATTCCCGCAAAAAACTAGGGAGGATGAGGTGTGGGCCTATAACCCTAGCATATAATTGCGTCTAAATTAAAGGCATGGAATCTTCGACCCCGTTCAAGTAAAGCTACATAAGCCCGGAAACCACAATTTCCATCTTGACACACATCAACAATGTCTTCAATGTACTCATGTAAGACAACAAGAAATTGAGACAAATAAAGATATTTTGAAGACTAGTTAGAGGGTTGACTTCCAGTTGGTTTTGTACATGATCTCTTTGTAGTATGACTTCCTTACAAGCCCTTAACATACTCTCGCTACAAAGGATCACGATGCACGTGACTCTCTAGACCCTTTTCACTCTTCTTATTTCCATTTTTTGACTTGTACTTTACTTGTGACAGACACATAAAATTCGTGGATGATTGTGTTAGTTCCTGAATTTTTCTCTTCAACACCTCTAACCTAAAATATCCAATGTACTAAAATATCTCTTCAACTCTTCACAGTCTTCTTCTAAACTATAGTTAATACAACACATACTCCCTTCGTAATAAAAGTATCTAAAAAAATCAAATATATCTTGCTTCAAATTTTGAAAAAAAACATAAGAGTAGTTTGAATTATTTAACAATCTTCTAAAATTTAGACAAAATAAAATTTGGTTTTTTAGAATTATTTATTGTTATCAATATATCTAGTTTAAAATTTAGACAATAAACATTTAATTTGTTTTATTTGTTTTACTTATATTTTAATAATTTTACTATTGAGTAAATGTTATATAAGGATAAATTATAAAAAAATTATTTCAAGATCCTACTCCTAACAATTTTTTAGTAGAGATTTTAAATAAAAAAAATTCAAATGAAAAATATATACTAGCATAATCTTCTTTATCTTATAAATTTAAGTTTTTTAGAAATATTTTTCCATCCAAGAAAAACAATAGTTTTTAAAGAAAATATTTATTTTGGGCCTAAGCCTCAACGATTTTAACAAAATTAATTGATGATCGGTCATGTAAGGGAAATTTAGACAAAATATAAAACTAAGATTTGCACAAGTCACCCCACACATAAACCTGACACCTCACTAAGAATCGCATATGCCACCCGCACTAATTTTTTGTAGGGCGGGAAAATGTTTTAGGCCTGCACACTCAATAAAATTTGTCCTGTCCCACCCTTTTTATGCGATCTCTTGCAGCGGGGCGGGCGTGCATGTTTGCCACCCCTTTGACCTATTTTACTGTTATGTCCTTGTATAATATTTATGGGTTTTAAAAATGTGTTTTCTATTATCGAATTTTTCTATGTAATATCATATTGTAATAAAATACCGAATTTTTCGAGTTTAGTTTAAGAAATACCGGATATTTAACAAATATCCAATAAAAATGCATTTTTTTCTAAAATTTGTATGATTCAATATCATATTTTTAAAATACTCGGTGCATTTATCCGGTGTTTTTAAAATATTTGATAACCTATACAATGAACATGATATTTTGAAAATTTTGATATATACCAAATTTTTCGAATATTTGGAAATTTTGACAGTCAGTGTGCTTCTTTTAAATGTTTTGTTTTTTGAATTAATTTTTTGTCATTTTTAACAAAACAGTATGACAATATTAACATATTGTATCAAAAGTATCTTTACAGTAACAACTAACCAGATAAAATATATACATATTATGCAAAATATACTACAATATCAATACAAAACGAATTATGTTGACTTCCTAATTTCTTCTTCCTAATGCCTTATACAGTTTGCATATGTTATTTCCTATGCTCTTGAACCTTCACTATAGTTATGTCTCCAGCGGTCAAAGAAAAGAGGAAATGGACAATCGGGTTTCAACTTCACTTGAACCAAATGACTGTTTTTAACAAAACCAAATGTATTAAGCTTTTTTCTACTCTCATCCATGAATGGAGATATCACTAGTGGGAAGAAAGTAATGTTAAGATTCTTGTACAATTAGACCAATATGACTAGGGTTGGAAAATGGGCATGCTCGCCCCGCAAAAGCCCTAAAAAAATAAGGCGGGACGAGGCTAGCATAGTAAAGGGTGCGGGCCTAAGACCTTTGACCTCCCCGCACTAAAAGTGAGGGCGGGGTGGGGCAGGCCCGCGCGTACAACACCTTGTACATGATCTATTTATAGTCTGACTTCTCTACAAGCCCTTAGCATACTCACACTACGAAGGATAACAATGCACATGAATCTCTAGGCCCTTTTTACTCTTCTTATTTTCCCTATGTGGCTTGTACTTTACAGGTGGTGGACACATGGAATTTGTGGATGGATGTGCTAATTCCATAACTTTTTTATTCATCACCCTCTAACATGGAATATCTAATATACTAGAATTCCTCTTCAACTCTTCACACTCTTCTTCTCAATCCAACTATGTCCTACTATCTTCGTGAGTAACTTCATGATCTTCAATGGTTAATTTCTTCCAAAACAAATGAATCGATTTTAATGGAACATGCTCACCTTGTATTTGAAGACTGACAATTTGACATTCACAAGGTATCCCATGTGTTGTTCTAATGAAGAAACCACATGCATCTTTTTCAGAACCAACAAAATTTACTCTTTCCTGCACCTTTCCAACGTGTTGTATACATTGGCCTTAAACGAAGTCGTGCAATTTAGAGTAAAATAGAGTGTTATACCGATGCTAAATGTTGGTAAAACTTTTTGAAATGATAATTTGATTGAACGTAGTTGCAACTTCAACATGGTGTTCATAGCATTACAACTTTTACATAAATCTCCTTGGCTAGTAGTCAACATGTTTTTTAGTCTCCAATGAGCATCCTTAATCCAAAAAACTATAAATAGAAAAGGATGTTATAGATGTATCGTTGGTAATGTAATACAATCAAATCAACATTGATGTGCGTGTTTGTTGTTGTTTTCTCTTAATGAGTGACTCTATTAGTCCATGCAACAACAAACCTTTCTTTTTAGGGTGTCAATCATGTTTCGTGTAGATACTGAAGATATAAAGGAATATCAACACATACTACTTCAAAATGTTTCAAGTGTTCCACAAACTGAAACTCCATATTCGAATACATGATTTTTTTTCTATAGATCTATAAAATGCTCTTGCATATTAGATTCCACATACTCTTTACACTTTATACTAACATTTTTTATATGGAATAAACACAGAAAATGAGTTGAGTTTGGGAACACTACTTCCATGGCATTCTTCAATGCAAATTCCCGACCTATCACCATAACCTCCGGTAGCAACTTCTCGGATGCAAATAATTAATTCATCTTCTTCAGTGTTTATGTGAAGTTTTCCTCTCTTTTATGTTCCAAATAGGCAATTCCAACTGAAAACAACAATCTCAAATATTGGGAGTTAGTACCTATTTGTTTTATTTGTATTGTCAAAAATATTAAATTTAATCAACAGTTTCCCTTAATCAAATATAGGAAAAGTTGCATTTTTTTTGGAAGGCAATACCTGTTTGCTTTGTAGGTACAATCAAAATTTAACACCAAATGAAACATGTTCAACAACTTCATTGAATTAGGATGCATCCAAAAAGTATCAACAACAACATTTGATTTGGTCCTATTTCTGAACTAGTACGTGTATTTCTCTTCATGAATTAGCATTAGCAGATGTTACATTTCAGTCAATGGACCTTTCTTGGTTGTCCGATATGTAGATCTTGCCTTATACATTCTGTCTTTCAAAGCAACAACTTTGTACCTCGAAGCCATAGTGTATTTTGTCATGTCATTCACAGTTTGTCTTTCATTATCTTTTAAATGGCATAAGATTTCATGGCTATCTAAATCCATAGGTAGTTTATGATTGTGAAACCCACACCTTACCATCACCTTCCAACCGCTACCATTTGGCACAGATCTCAGCATAAATAAACATTTAACTTTCATACTATAACTGCCTTCAAGGGAATTCTTCTTTTTGTAGTTTCCTCCTCTCTCACAACCCATCATCAATTTATTTTTCTTCCCTCTAGTCCCATATGTGGTATTAGAATAAACACTAACAACAATTATACCATGTTGTATACCAATGGACTTTGCCTATATTAACACGTCAACTTGGGAGGGGAATATATGTCATTTACAACATATAAAGAATGAATTATCAATGACAAAGATACTGAAAGTCTATTAAATTTTGAACACAATAAAAACAAAACATGCAAGTAAAATATACAACATCAATGGTGAAAAACTGCGTAAAATATATGGAGGAACCATCAGGATCTGGACTGCACAAATCAAGAATTTTGAACTAATGGATTTTTTATTCAAGGCAAAAAATCGAGTATATAGGAATTTTCACAAAAATCCATATTTTTTATGTTTATTGGATTTTTAGAGGAATTCGATAAGAAAGACATGATTCCCGTGAAATACTGGATGTTTGTTTTTTTGGAAAAATGTGGAATTACCACGTCGAATTTATAAAAAAATCGGTACAAATCCCCAGAAATACCCGATTTTCTAAAAAATGCAACATTTTTCCAAATAATACCTGAATTTAGAAATATATGCCAAATATTCATAAAGTTTTTTCAAAAATTCGGTAAAAATGCATCGTTTTCACCCATTCTGAAATATTTTGTACCAAACTTTGTTAGAAGTATCAGATTTTTCAAAATTTACAACTTCTCAAGAGTAGATTTTTTTGACCAAATGTAAATTTTTTATAGGTAAATAATAAGACGAGCATTTTAGTCAAAATGAATACGCGAGGGAGGGGGTGCCAAGTTTAAGTGTGGGGGTGGCAAGTAAAAATCTCGATAAAATTATATGAGAAAAATCTACCAGGCAGCTCATCAAAACTTGGCACCCCACATACCAATGATTTTACCTTAATATCCATACACCATTAAAATCAACATATTTTGGATTTTTTTTTAAAAAAACTCGTGTTAGCTCGAAGATTTTGGGGAAAATATCGAAATTTTACACTTAAGTAACGTTTTCTATTTTATTTATGAGTTTTTGCAGAATATTTTCCCAAAATACCAGATTTTCCACATAATACATGGATTTTAATAGAATTTTGAAAATTGGCCGTATCAAATTTATGAAGTTATACCGGATTTTTTTCCTAATATCCAATATAATCAATTTTTTATGAATTTTTACCACTTTCTTCAAAGTATTTGGCATATTACTATATGTTTTTAGCGGATTTTTAAAATAGTCAATATAAAGCTATGCAGTTTAACAGGATTTTTTAAAAATTTTGATATGGTTAAAAATTTTGGTGATCAAATATTTTTAAAAGTTTCGTACGCATAGGGGAATGGCTTTATTTTTTAAATATCTGGTTAGACAATAGAGTTTTTTTAGTTTTGTTTCGTTTTGTTTTTGTTTTGTTGTGTTTAGCAAGGAGAAGAGGAAGAAATGGAAATATTATAACTAGAATGAATGAGAGACCTGTTTCAAAAGGATTCGATGGAGATGTTACTAATGATATTAGTTAATTATTTTTGGTTGTTTTAACTATTTTATTTTGAACTGAATTATATTTAAACTGTAACTTAACTTGGCATTGAATGATATGAAATTAGTATCACATTAGTGTAGCAACATGCTTAAAAATTTACGTTCAAACGAGTCGCCGCTCAATTTATTTGGGCAAGTGAGAAACCCTTAAAAAAGAGAGATTTTGGGTAAGTAGGTAAATTAGGCAAAGGGAAGGTGTTAGGCACCCTTTGCCTCCCTTGTACTCAAGGGGACCCATTTAGCCTTTAGGTTTTATAAAAAGGTTTTGACAATTGTTGACTAATAAATTAAAAATAATATGCCCTTTGGTTAAAAGGGTAAAACCTCAAAGGTTTTAATAGAGTCATTGTCAGATCGAGAAAACAATGGCTAGCCAAAGACCATGTATGGCAAAAAGGGGCCAAAGACCATGTATGGCAAAAAGGGGCCATTGTCAGATAGAGACAACAATGACCAAATGGCCAAAAGCCAAAATACGTGTATAGTAAAAAGATAGGCCATTGTCGAATCGAGACAACAATGGCCATAACAGATAGGGCCACCAAAGGTTAAAACCATATATAGTAAAAAATAGACCATTGTCAGATCGAGACAACAATGGTCAAAGGCCAATGGCCAAGTATATAAAAATACGGCCTCAATGCGTCATCATTAGCCAAAAACCTTTAAAAGATAAAAAAATATTGTAAAGAATTAAAATTCAACAGAAGCCTCAAATATTCATCATTGGCCAAAACAAAGATTTTTTTTTAAAAGGGGGGCCTCATAGGTAATCATCGGCCAAAAAATTTGAGTGATTTGAAAATTGCGTTTGAAAGGGGAAAGGGTTTTTCAGCCATTGTCGTTTAATCGACAACGACATGTTAGGGTTATTCAAGACAACCCTAAGACAAACCCTCGGATGGAGAAGAGAAGCATAGTAAAAAACGTAGAAAAAGTTGAAAAAATGTTTTAGAAAATTCTACGTGAAAGTGAAAAAAGGTCCCCTAATAGGATTTTCTAAAACATTTTTTCAACTTTTTCTACGTTTTTTGGCCTGTGAATAGGCGCTTAGCCTGTGAATAGGCGTTCTTGACCTGTGAATAGGTGCTTTTACCTATGAATAAGTGCTTTTACCTGTGGATAGGTATCTTTGGCCTGTGGATAGTCGTTTAGCCTGTGAATAGGCGTTCTTGACCTGTGAATAGGTACTTTTACCTGTGAATAGGTATCTTTGGCCTGTGAATAGGCGCTTAGCCTGTGAATAGACGTTCTTGGCCTGTGAATAGGTGCTTTTACTTGTG
Source organism: Vicia villosa (assembly GCF_029867415.1). NCBI lineage: Eukaryota > Viridiplantae > Streptophyta > Magnoliopsida > Fabales > Fabaceae > Vicia > Vicia villosa. The sequence continues at coordinate 201,182 of NW_026705850.1, read as the reverse complement.
AATAGGTGCGTTTACATGTGAATAGGTGCTTTTACCTGTAGATAGGTATCTTTGGCCTGTGGATAGGCCTTTAGCTTGTGAATAGGCGTTCTTGACCTGTGAATAGGTGCTTTTACCTGTGGATAGGTATCTTTGGCCTGTGGATAGGAGCTTAGCCTGTGAATAGGCGTTCTTGACATGTGAATAAATGCTTTTACCTGTGGATAGGTACCTTTGGCCTGTGGATAGGCGCTTAGCCTGTGAATAGGCGTTCTTGACCTGTGAATATGTGCTTTGTAAGGATTTGCCAGGACGAGAACTGGACTTTGTAAGGATTTTCCAGGACGAGAACTGGACTTTGTAATGATTTTCCGGGACGAGAACTTGACTTTGTACTAATTTGGATTTTCTAATGAAAATTGGGCTTTTGTGATATGTAGTATATGAATGTACCAGATTATATGCATGGTTTGATGTTGGAGTGAAGCGACATGATTAATTCATAATAATTATTCGGATGTTTCAATGGGTATCCCTGTGGTGGGCCATTAACTGATTAAGGCTAAAGTGAATGTTTGTGTATATTGGTAATGCTTATGTACATGTGCAGAATGTTTATGAGCGAAATTTCAAATTTCAGTCTCCTTCTAGACCATTGGGTCCTTAACCAATACCCCGATACCCTCTTTTTGTTGATATAGAATTGTATTTGTGTTTTGATGTATGTGGATGTCAAAGTGCTGATGAAAATTTGGGCTTTACGAAGTTAGATTTATGCTATGTCAGATGAATGAAATAATATGTATGACTCGATGCAAGGGCGAAGTGCTTTGATGAATGCATGTTTTAAGTATGTTTGAATGATGCCCCAATGATGGGTTGTGGATAACGAAGGTGTAGAGATATGTATAATGTAACAAGGTTACTTGTCACACGATGGTAGGGCGTTATGCTAGCATGATTTCCAAATACTTGTTTTGACTACGAAGATTTCAGACGTAGGAGAGAGATTCACTACGGATTGTAAAGATATGAGGAAAGTTTCCCCTTTGAGGTATGTCTTGCCCCAATTTGTTGGTTATTTGTAGAGATTTGTCTTGATATGAGCTTGGACGTAGTTTTATCGTAGTATGCACCTGAGATGGCTAGCCCCACTATTTGATTTTCGAAATACTCCATGCCTTTGACTTAGATGAATTCGATATGCACTGCCCCAACATTTGATAGTTGAAAGGTCTCCCATCGATCTCTAAGATATGGAGGAAGTACCCTTAAAATTAACTTACCATACTAATTTGATATGCATCGCTTCAACATTTAGAAGTTGAAAGGTCTGCCCTCAATCTCTAGGATTTGGAGGGCTAATCATGGTGTGATATCAATTCGGTACGGATTGCCCCTGACGACTAGAAACTATGCCTAGGTTGATAAGTCTTAGAATGGTTTCCCCCAACATTTGAAAAACGTGCCCTTTAATCTGAAGGAAGTGTCCTTAGAGAGAACATGAATTTTACCATGTCGTGACACGAACTTGATATGCACTGTACCAAAATTTGATAGTTGAAAGGTCTGCCCTCAATCTCTAGGATATGGAGGGCTAACCATGGTGCGATATTAATTCGATACGGATTGTCCCAAGTCTTCGAGTCTTTGTACTTGAAGTCGCTTCGAAAAAGACTTGGATCCTACATGCCGTAAGATGAAGTTGATTTGAAATGCCCCTCATCTCCAGGATCTAGAGGAAGTACCCTTAGAAGGAACCTGAGTCTTTTTGTACGAATTTGATATGTACTGCTTCAACATTATATAGTCGAAGGGTCTGCCCTTGATCTCCGGGATATGGAGGGCTAACCATGGCGTGATATCAAATTGATACGGATTGCCCTAAGAATCTTGAAAATTTGTACTCGAAGTTGCTTCAAAATGGAACCTGGGTCCACCATTAAGATATGAACTGCCCCCAATATTTGAATTTTGAAGGATATGCCCCTGATTGTTATTGCTTCGAGATGTGACCCGAATGAATGCCCCTAATCAATAGGATCTTTTGATTATGTGCCCCTATGATCATTGGGATTTTGCCCGTGATTAGGAGAAACTCTTAGGTGTTTTCCCCTAATTAGAAGCTTCTTGGAATGATTCACCAACGTCAAAATCTCCTTGATGCTAAGAATTGATTTGACAGTAAAGTTGTACCCTTTGAAAAGTAATTCTTAGTTATGCACATGCCAGTTTTGAAATTGAAGTTCATTATGAAATAGAAATGGATGATAAGATATGGAAGATGCGAAGAATCGTTATGGATAGTCATTAACAAACAATAGGAGTTAGTTTAACCAATTTTATGCCAAGTATGTTTTCATAGTTAACCTTGCTTCAATTAGGCCTTTTGAATGTTGTATCGTGGTCGTGGTTCGTGGTTTAAGAAGCAAAGGATATATGGCTCAAAATTTATTTAGCCCACCCCATTCTCCTTAATATTCTCCAATCCTAAATTCGATTAATCCAATAAATGTATTCAGTTTGCAAGAGAGTTTTTTTTTGTTCCGATGATGAGCAGAAGCATTAGTGAAGATCCAAGCGTTGATGGGAAGCTTTAATGATTTAGCAGTCACAAGATTATCCTATACTTTTTTGTTTTTGTTTTACCCCTTATTATTTTTTCGCATGGACCAATTCTTTTGAATTTGGTCCATCGGGACGATGCCCTAACTTTTGCCTAAGTCACGTTTATTTTACTTCATGGAATTTTATATTTGACTTAGTGGGCCCTCTTTTCTTAAAATTTTTCTTTTTGGATTTTGAATAATGTGACTGCCATGTTGACTTTGGTTTGTGAGCTTTAACTTTGTTGCTTCTTCAATCTTGAATGATGCGTCGTGGATTTTATCTTCATTGATTCCTCTATATTGGATGATGAATGCGAGGACGAAGATGTGCTTGAACCTTTACTTAGATGGACTGATTCTCTTGGGATAAGAATGCATCATTGAATTAATCGAAGTTTACCCTGCCCCAGGTTAAGATTAAGGTTAATTTTGAAAAATAGAAGCAAACTCCAACTCCTAGCTTGAGGGGGTTGACTACGGATTAACTCCTTATTTCTCCAAGTGTTTAGGAATTGAAACAATGACTTACCTCATCAGCTCGGTCTTACATTGAAAGCATATGTTTAGCAAAATTCAGTTAGTTATTCTCCCTTAAGTTTGTTAATAATTGAAAGTGGCAAGTTGAAATGGAATCAAAGAGTGAAGATGGAAAGTCGTAGTAATGAAGAAGCGAATGAATTATTTCCAAAACATGCATGACTTTTTATTGAATTACTAATCGAAAGGTACAAAATTTTACACCAAATACAACTTAGCAACTAGGAATTTACAATTCGAAATGATAAAACCTTTTGATCCTAGGGACAATCTCCTTTGTTGATCCAATAATTTTGTTTTACTTCTTATTTCTCTGACTTGTAGAAGTAAAGGCTGATTTTTTACTTTCCTTGGGCATACCAATTTTTTTGGTAGGGCAGTTGATCTTAATATGGGGAATCACCAATGATAATTGAATCTGAGGCGTAGACATGGATGTAGGCGTAGGTATGTAGTTTGTGAAGTGATGGGCAACTTTTTCTCCTTGTAGGACCAAGCTCATTTGAATCACCAATAGTTAATTCTCCTCTCTCCATAGTTTGAAACTTTCTTGGACTTGCTTTGAATTCGTTCTTGAGCGTCAAGAAATAAGCTAGCATAGTTAGCAATGGATAAGGGCGAAGGTGGAAATGCAAATGCAAATGTATGAATGTATGAATAATGCGTGGGAAACCCCTACGGGCTAGGGATTATGATAGATAGATGGAAATCCTTAAAGGATAGGGAATGCGTAGAAGAGATCACATGGTGACCATTCAACAGTCACCAGATCCCATGGCCGTCGGGAGGCCACGCGGCGTGCATTAACGAAAATGTCCTTCGTGGGAAGGTTCCATATGAAGAACGCAACTTATCTAAGGATAATGACAGACGAAGGGGAATCCCTGCAGGCTAGGGATGAATGATGTATGGACGAAAATCAAAACCCTACAAGTTAGGGGACGCGTGGGAGAGAGCACATGGTGACTGTCCAAGACAGTCACCAGATCTCATGGCCATCTGGAGGCCATGTGACGTGCATTAATGAAGATGTCCTTTGTGGGAAGAACAAGATCTTACAAAAAGTACCAACACAGACAAAAAGAAATCCCTACAGGCTAGGGATTGCAACAAACAAAGAAAATCCCTACATTCTAGGGAATGCGTGGAAAATAACATATGGTGACTGTTCATGATGGTCACCAGATCTCATGAGTCGTTCGCTTCAAATATAATGGCTCTTAGAATAGATATCAGAGGGCGTAGATTCAAAGTCTAATAAACTGATGGTTTGGATCGCATATTGACGTCAACAGATCCCATGGACCGTTTGCTTCAAATCTAATGACCCTCGGAGTAGATATCCAAGGGCATAGATTCAAAGTCTAATGAACAGAAGGCTTGGAATGCATACTGCCTAAGGATATACGGTATGCGAGCGCTTGGGGATCCATCAAGAGCCTCCTCATCACGTGGCCATCATGAGGCCACATGTTGCGCATTTGGGGACGGAGGGACGTCCACTTAAACCAACATCTGAGAGGTCTTATAGAGAATGTCAGATTAAAAGGGAATCTCTACAGGCTAGGGATCCAGGTTAAGCGAAAAATACCTTACGAGTCTATGGGAAGATACTCGTAGGAGGTAACCCTACGTAGACTTAGACTTACTAGGTAATGCTCCTCTCGGGGTGGCTTCCCATGAAGGGTGGGATGATAAAATTACCTTAGTACGTAGGTCCATAAGTTTGTCCTACGAGTTTTCTACCCTTCCCAAGGGTGGATTATTCCTAAGGGTCTCATGGGGCCTTTTCGTTGTTAGAACAAGAAATGTTCTGATCAATATTCTTAGTTTTGATGATAACATAATGTATGGATTTTGTATAAGATAATGTGGTACTCTAATCCTTTACGTTTTCCATTTCAGGAAATATATAAGGAGTATGCACAAATCAGCGTTCAGAAGCACTGACCCAGAAGGTTCTGGATGGCTTCATCAGAACATGCTCTGGCAAGACATCAGAAGATGGTCATGCAGAATCAAAACATGAACTGGAAAGGATCATATGATGGTAGTCAGAAGCACAAGCTGTGAAGCTCTGATGGTATCACGCTCAAAGCTCTTCAAAGTTAGAAGACAGAAGATGCTCTGCACCAAAGCTGATGACTCTGATATTTAAACGTTGTTAACTACAAATCTGAGTCCAGAAGAAAGTACAAGATGAAACGCTGTAACGTCAAATCTCTGACTGACAAAAGGAACGTTAGAAGCTACAAAAGGCAAAGTCAGTAAAAGCAGCAAAAGCATGGCTCGAGGTAGTTGACAAAAGTGTGAAACATTAAATGCAGCGTTGTACTATTCACGCAAAGCATTAAATGCTCCCAACGGTCATTTCCTCTCAAGCGCCTATATATAGAAGTTCTGATCAGAAACAAAATACAACACTTGCGCAAAACTTACAGAAAAGTTGTCAAAATCAAAAGCTAAAGAACTTCATCTTCAACCTCACAAACTTTTTAATATCTTAGTGAGTGTTAAGCATTAGAACTTAAGAGAAATATCACAGTTGTGATTACAACTTTATTAGAAGCAAATCAAACTCTTGCAAACATTTATTTTACATTGATTGTAAAAGGATTCCTAGAGTGATCAAGTTGTGATCTGTAGACTCTAGAAGACTTAGAGGGTATCTAAGTGGAAAACCATTGTAATCAGTTGGATTAGTGGATTAAATCCTCAGTTGAGGTAAATCACCTTGTCAGGGGTAGACTGGAGTAGTTTGGTTAACAACGAACTAGGATAAAAATAATTGTGTTCATTGTTTTTATCTTCCAAGTTTTGAGTTACACTTATTCAATCCCCCCCCCCTTCTAAGTGTTTTTCACTCCTTCAATTGGCATCAGAGCGTCGGTTCTAGGTGCAAGCACTTAACCGTGTTAGACAAAAGATTCAGGGAGAAAAACACAAAGTCAAAATGGTTGAAACAACTTCATCTACTCCTACTCCTGAACAAAACAATAATGGTAACAATGGAAGCAGTAGCTTCAATGGTTACAATAGACCACCAGTCTTTGATGGTGAAAATTTTGAGTATTGGAAGGATAGACTTGAAAGTTACTTTCTTTGTCAAGATGGTGACTTATGGGACTTAGTGTTGGATGGTTACACGCATCTTGTAAACACTCGTGGAGTCAAGATTACAAGGCAAGCTATGAGTGATGACCAAAAGAAAGAATTCAAGAATCATCACAAGTCAAGGACCATATTGTTAAATGTTATCTCTCATGCTGAGTATGAGAAGATAACAAACAGAGAAACAGCTCATGATATCTTTGAATCCTTAAAGATGACTCATGAGGGTAATGCTCAAGTAAAGGAGACAAAGGCCTTAGCTTTAATCCAGAAGTATGAAGCATTCAAGATGGAGGAAGATGAGAACATTGAAGCAATGTTTTCAAGGTTCCAGAATCTGACTGCTGGATTGAGACTTCTTGATAAAGGCTACATCAAAGCTGATCATGTAAAGAAGATCATCAAAAGCTTACCCAGAAGATCATCAAAAGCTTACCCAGAAGATGGGGACCCATGGTGACTGCATTCAAGATTTCCAAGAATCTGAATGAAGTGTCTCTTGAGGAGCTTATCAGTGCCTTAAGGAGTCGCGAGATTGAGTTGGATGTAAATGAACCTCAGAAGAAAGTTAAGTCTATTGCATTAAAATCTAATAATAAAAAATGCACCAGAAGAGTAAATCAACTCTGGAAGAGCAAGCAGAGAAAGTTCAAGAACTTCAAGAACTTCAAGAGGCTTGAAAAAGGAGAATCTTCTAGACACAGAAGATCTGACAAAAAGAAGGTGACGTGCTATGAATGCAAGGAACCTGTACACTACAAAATGAATGTCCAAAGATTCAGAGAGAAAAGCCCAAGAAAAGATTTGAAAAGAAGAAAGGCTCAATGGCTACTTGGGATGACTCAGATTCTTCTGATCAAGAGTCAGACTCTGAAGATGAGCAAGCAAACATAGCACTGATGGCTACTGTTGATGAAGAATTGGAATCTACATCAGATTCAGATTCTGAAGAGGTATTTTCTGAACTTTCTAGAGATGAGTTAGTTTCCAGCTTAACTTAACTTCTGGAAATCAAGGGTCAACTTAGTATCAAATACAAAAAGCTGAAAAAGCTCTTTGCATCTGAAACTAAGAGACTTGAAATAGAAAATCCTGAACTGAAAGAAAAAGTTTTAAAACTATCTAAAGATGTTGAAACATCTTCAAGTTCAGAAAAGTCTATTCCAAGCGTGAACAATATGATGAAGGAATATGACTTGAGTTTCATAAAGTTTCTATCTAGAGGTATAGGCAGAAGTCAGCTAGCCTCTATGATATATGGTGTAAGTGGAAACAAGAGAATATGCATAGGCTTTGAGGTTGAAACTGTAATGCCCGGAAAAATAATTATTTTCTTAATTTAGTCATTTGTGATGTTTATTGAAAATTTCGCTTTTTGGGACGATTTAGTCGGTATTAGTTCGGGATAGCGGATCGATATTTAATCGAAAATTTTAATATTTTTAGTAATAGAAATATTAAAGAGTTAATATTTAGCATTTTGGGAATTTTCTGAGTAATTAAGCATAGACCGGAAATATGAGACATTGAGTAATAAGGGGTATATTTTATTAGGCTCATTTGTGTGTTAATTATTTATTTAATTGTTATGTGATATAATAATTAATTTAATTAATTAATTTTGTGTATAATTGTGTTTATTGGGTTTAATAGATTAATTAAGTTATTAGAGAGATATAAGTAGTAGAGATAAAATGTGAAATTGATTTGTGGGTTAAGCCCATTCAAAATAGAGATAGTAAGAAAAATAGGGTTTTAGAGGATATAACTCATTTGGGGAAAAAAAGAAGAAAAAAAGAGGCTAAAGGAGAAAGAGGAGAAGAGAAGAGGATTTGGGGAGAAACTAGAAGATAGAAGGAGATTGATTCAAGGTAAGGGGGAGAATCCTTGTTATTATGGGTTAGTATAATTGGGTTAATGGGTAGAAACATGTTTAGGTTGAAATCCCTAATTTTCATGATTTTATAATTGTTAGGTTTTGATGATTATTTTTAGTTTGTGATAATTAGATGTGTTGAAATTGATATATCTTGGTGAGATTGGGTAACAATTATTTAACACTAAGAAGCTAAAATGAAAATGTGAAGTATATATTTATATATGGCATACAGTAGCACGAACGAAAAATAAAATTGTCACTGAATGTGCTAAGGCGCTGTTTGGCCGTGAAAATTAAATATATGCATGTTCTTCTACTGTAGCGCACAAACTATGAAAGAGGTGAGTGTCATATATATTTATATATATATATGTGTGTGCTACTGTAAGCCATCTGCTTGCATAAGAAGTAGATAGCATGATGATAAGATACCCTGTTACAACACTTTAGTGCATCTTTAATTGAAAACAAGGTAGTAGGAGTATATTATATTTTGCAAGCATGATAAGAAGTGATATTAGTTACTCTGGCATGAGCTATAAGCATGATTATATATACTGTAGCGTTAAAGTTTCAAGTTTAGTAATCTATACATGTTTCAATAATAATAATAACCATAAGAATGATAATAATTATAATAATAATTAGTGGTTAAATATTTGAGTTAATTGGATAATTTAAGTTATTTTCAATAAAGTTGTTAGAGTTGTCAATAGAGTTGTTAGAGTTGTCAATAAGGTTGTTAGAGTTGTTTGGAGTTATTAAGAATCATATTTTTTTTTGTTTTGCGTAATTTTGACATGTTTAGAGTTGTTAGTGTATGATGTCGGTGTTTGCTTTTTCGTTGAAACTTTAACAATTCATATCTTTTGAACCGTAACTCCGTTTGAGTCTCCGTTCGAAGCGTTAGAAAGCTAGCGCGATAATCTTTTCAATAAAAACGGTCTTGAGCAATAGAATGCTAGAAAGTGGAAATGGAAAAGAAATAGAAGTGAATTAAATTAATGTAGTTTGATATTAATTGGTTAAACTAATAATTGAATTAATTGCGATGAGTCTATTTAATCAGATTATGTTTGGACTTGGATAACTTATTCGGTTTATCGGTAAATTACTGTATTTTGATAAATTGTCCGTAATTGTGTTTTTGGCTCGAATATTTATGTTGAGAATAATATATTGCTATGTCAATGATGTTGTTTTGATAATGTGTATATTCATATATATGTGGTAAATGTGAATTGACATGAGATAGTATGGATACTAGTGTTAATTGGATTTTGTGAATCATAATTGATTAATTGGCCTTTTATATGTGAATGATATGTATGTGTTGTGAATGTTGTGTACAATTGGTGGATAATTCATCGAGTTGAATTATTGTGATATGCGGAATGTTAAGATGGTAGAGATGATCTTAATTGCATAATTGGTTGGTAATTGTACATTCATTCATGGCATAGTCGGCTTTACTGTGGAAGTGGTGAAACTGTTGGTTCACATGGTATTAGACGGTGATCCTTGAATGGAAATAGACGTAGATTACGTTGATCCTTAATTGGAAACATGCGTAGTGGCTTTGATCTTGTCCGGATCGGAAGCGGCTTGGATTCTAGAGTGAATTCGGAAAGAGGTAAACTATATGTTTACATTTGGTGGCTTCGATCTTGTCCGGATCTGAAGCGTGGCTAGATTCTATATGAATCAGAAGAGGTGGAACTTTGGGTCCACATTGGGTAACACATGCATTGAGTCACATGTTTTGCATTGAGTCACATTGAGGTTATGTGATGTTTGAATATATGCATTTATGTGATTGTTATGTGTACATGAAATGTGATAATTGAATTTGGTGATGTTTGGACACATGACTTGGTAAAATATATGATTATGTGATAATTATAGTTATGTGTATTATTTGGGAATATAGTATTGGAATTTAATATTACACTCCTTGAGTTTTGATGTATGCTTGTAACATGTGAAATAAATGTTGGTTAGTATTATTTACATGGTTATATAAGTGTGATGAATTCCTATAACTGTTGATTGAATCATTGTATCTTATTATACTTTCTTCATAATGATTCGTATTCTCACCCTTCTGTTTTAATGTTGCCCTCGTTTGGCGACATGCAGGTTCTGGCGATTAGTAGTTCGTACGAGATTTAGTCGGGGAGCTTCTGAGTTTGTTTGATGATTAAGTAGTGAGTCAATGCTCTGGTCATGTAACACTGGGTAGACTAGGCGTGTTGAACTCATGTTTCTATTTGGTTATGTATTATATTATAACTTGTGAACCTGTTTATTTGGCTACTTGTTGTTTGAGAGTCTTTAAGCCAAATATTCCGATTATGGTTTATTTTATATTGAGAGTGTTATTGAGTTATGATTATGGTATGGGACATGGATCATTTAATGGAATACATGAGTATTTTAGTATTTTCCGCTGTGAATGCATATTCTGGATGAATTAAGATTAAATGATAGGTGTTATCTGAAATGACCAGGTGTGTTGTGTATTGTAGATAAATGTTGCCGGTTTTTAAAAGCTTTTAGTTTTTGAAAACGTCGATGTGACGCCCTTTTGAATTATATCCATGCTTATTCTCTGATTATATGCTTATTTATTTTGGGGTATAAAAGGGGTGTTACATTAGTGGTATCAGAGCAGGTCGGTCCGTTCGGCCAAGTTGCCGCGTCTGTTGAGTTTGTACGACAGTTAAATGTTGTCAGTGTTTTATTCCTTAGTACGCGACATGTGTGTGAAACATTGTCGGTACTTATTTGTTTAGTTGTAGAGTTTAGTTTGAGAAAAGTGGGGGAGAAACTGTGCTTCTCGGATATGTTTCAATTGTAAGTTGTTGGTGCAATGTACTGTATAAGGAGACAGAGCAAGAAATTTAGAAGTTTGTTGGTTTCCGAATTCAAAGGTAACATGGATTTAAGTTTTTGGTTGTTTAACAAGTCGGAACGTCTTGGAATAAGGATAATTGTTATAAGATGGAATTTAGGAAGTTGCTATATTCAACATTTTGGTGGACTATGAAGTTATCAGTTTGAGTAACCGTTGCATAGGATGTTGACGTAAGAACAATGATTAAGCGACGGATTGCGGTATACCTTGTCAAGGGATCCTTGGCAAGATATTGGAAAAGTTGTCGAAGTTGTTGAAACGTACAAGTCGGAGTTAGAAATGCGAAGAGACGAGCATGATTCCAAGAATAAAAAGCATTGATAATAGTGTAGAGGAATTCTGTTATGATGTTATCACAAGGTGTGTGTCGGCACGTCTGGATGATTTTGGGAGCTATTGAAGTAGGGTACTTTTGGTAATGTAAGGAACACTATTATTGTTTGGTAACGATGGTGTATACTCATTTATGGTTGTCGGCTATCTATTGAAAAATTGAGGAACTGATCACCCTTAATCTCTTGTTGATAGTAGACGTGATCGTATTGGATGTGATAGACTTATCTTGTCAGCCTGATAATATACTCAGGATTTTTGCCCGTTAACTTCAACTCCGTTTTGCAGCATTAAATGGTTTGCGTGTTTGTCTCAACTTTTGTTTTCTTCCAAGGATTTGCATGTGGATAGCTTCTTCAATCAACCTTGGGAATTGCGCTTTTGGAGTGTTGCAGCCGTCTTACTAATGATTATGTCTTTAACGGCTTTATTTTGAATCAGTCTCCGTGATCTTCTGATTAGCTGTGCATTTAAGCTTCTGTTGTAGATATATTCTTTCGTGATCTTCTGTTCAGTTTGTATTTCAACTTCTGTTGTATGTGTATTCGCAGCGGTTTGGTGCAGAATCAGAAGTTGCCTTGACGACTTGAGTATCTCTTGCATTTATCCAGCTTTACATTTATTCCATGTTCTGATACTGGTACATCTTATGAAATCAGAAATATATAATTAGAGTACCATGTTTGCTTATACAATATTTATTTGTTTGTTATCATCAAAACACTAAAATATGATTAGAACCAAACTATGTTCTAACAAAGTATATCTGATCATAATTTGGGAAGTTGCCCTGAACGTCTTTGACAAATGTGGGACCATTGGTGTGAAGAGAAGACTACATCACTACTACAAAAAGTTCTTTTAACCTTCGATGCGAAAATTCCTTAAACCCAAATAATTTTCTGCTATTAAAATCCATCATAGAGAACTCTTAATGGCAAACACTCTTGCAAACCTTAAAATGGAGGATAATTTCAAGCGCTTCATGATGTTTCATTATTAATTTTTTATATTTAGAATGCTTTTAAAATGGAAGTTATTTATGTTTCATGGAGATCACTAATAATAGTGTCTTAAGCGTTGATAGTCATGAAATGGACGACGAAAATTTGATTAAGGACACTGATAAATATCCTCAATTTTTAACGCTAAATTATCTCCTCTATTTTGAGGAAAATCAAGTTGTAAATTTTTCTTTAGAAGTTACATTGTTTACACAGAAAATTAAAATACAATATTGCAACAAATCTTACTTCTGATTTATCTATTCCAAACATTGAAAAATGTTATATGGATTGAATGCATCCAACTTATAAAGGAGATATTTTTTCGAACCATTGGAAAATGTTTTTATGTAGTTTCAAACCATCATAAATTTCTTTTTCAAGCTTATATCCCGAAGAATGTGCTTACGAGTTATGATTAGGATAAAATCTATTTAAGGAGTGCTTTTATAGTAAAATATGATTATATTATCCCTTGGTTAATATGAAAACTGAAGGGTTAGATCATTTAATTTACAAATAAAAAATCTAATAAAATGAGAGGTTTCAGTTTTTTTTCCCCTTGGTTATGCAAAAATCCGAGGTAATAAGTTATTTTAAAAACTAATTAAAACGTGGTGTGCATACATTAGAATCATACCACTATAATAGAAATGATTATCTATATTCAAGTCGTAACTTCTCTTTTGGATTTTCATGGAGGCTTTTGAGCTATTTAAACGTCTCATTTCCAACTCTTTGTGTCTTCAAACCTTTCTTCAAAGTCTCTTCGTATTTTCAACGCCTCATTTCAAACTCTCTATATCTAGTTTCCTTGTTTCAAAGTCTTTTTTATTCAAAAATGGATGCAAATCTTTTGTTCGATACCAATGAAAAGTTTGTTGATTTCGATCATTTTGAACTAAGGAAAGTTATTAACAAACAAAAGTTGAATGGTTACTTTCAGATTCTACATGGTCTCATGTACACTAATCTCGTTAAAGAGTTCTGGAGGAATGCCTCTGTTGTGCCAGCTGATCATGATGAAGTCATTCAGTCATGTGTCAATGGATCTATTTCTTTATTACTCCATCATTGGTCACTATGACAATCAACTGTCAAGAGACAGCTAATTATGTTGAACATTATCAATTCAACAATGTCTACTGAACCCAACTTCACCGAGTTTATACCAACCAAGATAAGCCCACCAATCCTGCTTCTCTACGCCCTATTACAAAATTTTGGTTTCAACTTCTAGTGCAAAATCTCCGCCCAAGAGAGAAACAACTGGAAACGCTTGCTTGGTATGACAAGAGTCTCTTGTACGCCTACAATGTCATAATTAATCTCATTCTTACCATTTTCAACTTCTTTAAGGAAATGATAAGCATTTATCTAGAGGAAATGACTTTTCTCATACCATATGAAACTGTTTTTTGTGAACTTTTCTTTAAGTTATGGATAGTTAGAAATAATGTTGAAGTTGAGTGGACTGAGAATTTTGAATATGTGAAATAGTTTTCTCTATTGTCTTGTTTTTTATTATCAATGAAATATTTCCATTTACTATTATTACCTATTCTTGTTTATTGATAATAAAGATTTTGAGAATTACTAATTAACAAATAAAAACATGGAAATCTGGAAAAGATACCAAGTGATAAATCATTGAAATTTTTTAAAATGCGGTAACGGGGATTCGTAGCGAGATACCGTATAGCTATATTAACTCATTTCTCCCAAAAAACCCGAGAGAATAACGGGGATTCAAAGCGAGATACCGTATAGCTCTATTACTATTTTTTATGTATGAAAAATGGCACTCACTTATAGCTTTATTACCTCAGTGTTTTATAACACCAAGGTAAAATGTTGTTTATTTTATTAAAAAAATCAAATATGACGCTCCCAGGACATATACTCTCATTTTTTAGCATATTCGAGATGAAATCTTCGTCATAAAAATTGTTATTTGTTGTAGTGCATAAAATTTGAGGGAGGAACACTTATGTTTTCTCTTTTAGTCAATTTTTCAGCTTTGGGTTCCCCCATCTCAAACCTCTTTGGGTTCAGTTCACCTTGACCGAGCCTCATATTCATATCTTTTCTAGAAAATTCCATCACTCTCCAATTTTGATGAAGGTTGACCTATGATACAATTTCTTGGACGATCATTAAATTTCTTGCTCCGGGATTCAGAGGATATGGAATGAATCTTTCAAGTTGATTCTTTGGTGGCTTGGGATTCTGTTGTTAACCCCTTTATTCAATTTCTTTCTGAGCCTACAAGTCTTCCTCCACGATTCATTATAGAGGGGGAGTGTTGGAGTGCTCCTGTTAAAACCCTTATTTATCATGATTAAATCATTGAGGATGTTCATGTTATCTTCAAAACACAAATAATATATGAAATGAATACACAAGATAAAATAGGTAGTACTAGAAATCACACATAAATTAAAAGTTACTCTTTTTACCAAAAATCTTCTTTCTCTCTTTTGGTGGTTGCCTCTACAAACAATTGTACTTTATGTATCACCTCTTTTTCTTGGATACCTGACTATAAGACAGATTGAATCCGTCTATAAAATCTAAGCCTTCTCAAAAGGAAACAAGCTCATTCTTCAAATTTTATTCCTCCCCAGATAAAGCACAAGACTTGAAGAAATACATGAAGAAAAGACCTCTTGTAATACACATAATATCTCATGAGCATCGCGCCTATGGTGGGTGATTAGGTAGTATTGGTCCTTAAAGGTTTTTAAGCTATCTATGTAAACTTCAATTAATTTTCTCACATGCGTGAAGAAAAGAAACCCTTGCTCTTGATTCTCAATAGGCGAGATACATTTTACAATATAGACATGGAGGAAAAGTTTTAAGGTAGGAGTACCATTCTTATATTCACATTAGTATTAAAACATCTTTACATAAGTCCATCTTATCAGATGTAGTTTCGAGAAGGATATTTTCAAGTGATTCATAACCCTGACTCAAACTCATTAAAATGAAGCCATAATCCTATCCTAGAGAACATACATTCATGAAGGGGAAACATACATTTGTCATAGTTATTGCACAACCTTTTTCTAAACTCTACATGGGAGACATTCTAGTTAGAGGAAATGACTATGTTCCATTGAGCATTCTACATTCAACATTCCTCATTGAATACAAACGTTGTACCAAAGATGTCCCATTCCACCCATGGTATAGGTTTACGTTAGCAGGGAGCTCGAGAGACAATTGCCCCTTCCATGTCATCTCGTCCTCATTATTAACAAGTAAATAATTATGACCGTGAGTTTTGGAACATGATCGAGATTCAATAAACCACCTAACCTCATCATCACTCATTTCTTGAATATAATGACACTTAAAGATCTTAATATAAACACGGTCATTTGATTCATTTTGGTACTCCCCTTCTATCTCCAGGTGTGATATGGGGATTTCAGGGATGGAAAAATCACAACTAACCTCCTTGATATAAATCCTAAAATAGTTAGCTACCTTCTCTTCCTCCATATCCATTTCAAGGTCTTCCGTATCTTAGAGACCCTCCAACCCTCCAACTCTTCAACACTCCTTTAAGAATTACCCACATCATCAAAACTATCACAAAAATCTATAAATTCTATAAAAGATACCTCATTTCTCAATGAGCCTCATCTAGTATTTAAGGGTTTAACACTTTAGTTTGTGAAGAATCATCGATTATATCATCCCCACAAAAAAAGTTTATGAAAGAAATGTTTGGGCTTTAGAGCTCATCTTTATCGCTTTAACAATACAACTTAGTCTTAATTTCTTTGCTTGATATTCTTCCTTGTCAGTCCTAAAATCATTATTCAAAACCTTTTCCACCTTATTTTGGTTTAGGTTCTATTCGAAATTGATCTTATAATTTTTGTATGATTGAAATTGACAACATGGTTATTGTTGCTGAGCATAAAAGTAAGTTTTATAATTATCTTATCCATAGAGACCAGTAGTTTCAAAGACCCTTAAACAAATTTTAAGACTCTAAGTATACAAGGTTTTTGTATATGTTTTGATGTGTGTAAGTAAATGGCATAAAATAAATGGCATAAAGTAAAATGAGATTTCGGTGTTAAAAATAAAAAAGCTTGCTAGGACAAGATTTCGTCATAACATATTATCATACATAACCATAGGTCAATAATATGATCCTCTGCTCAGCTATTAATATTATCACATTTTTATCACATTCATATATCCTATGGGAAGGTTTTATGTTGTGTTGTCTGTGGTAATCATTGAGTTCAACTCTTCAATGATTATTGTTGTATCTTCAACACTTTTGGACATGAGAGAACCCCCAACAATTGCTTCTAACAACAACTTTAGTTATTGTTGGAGTCAATTTCTTAAGATGTGTATCTACGTGACTTCATAAAAACCATGGTTCGGATATCTTCTTAGAATGGACTTATATCTTTCCTATGCTTCACAAAGATTTTCTATTGTTCCTTGGGAAAACATTGTGATGGTTGTCCTAGCTTCCATGAATTTGTTGTGAGAAAAGAATCTGTTTATGAACTTTTCCTCCAACAAGTTCCATCTTGTCATCACCGATGTGGAATGATATAGATATCACTTATTTTACTTTCCCATCATAAAGTGTGGAAACAGTCATAGGAATACCTTATCTCCTAGCATACCAACAATTTCATAGATTTTTGTGAGGTGGATGTATGAGTCTTCATAATCTAAACCTAAAAAAGGGTTAGCATACATAATTTGTAATAACTCCATTTTCACTTTACTTTGTTGGACATTCCTTTACGCTCTAGCAAAGTGAGCTAGAATTCAAGGACTATTGTGACTTGGTGTGGCATAATTGTTATTATTGTTGTTATCGATTTCAGCCATGGTTCTTATTTTTTTAGATAGAAGATTATTCTAGATCTAGCCTCTTGGATATTTGTTTCGTTTTCTTGTTCTTAATAAGGTTTTTTGCATGCCATTCTTTCAATTTTGAGATCAAATAACAATTACTCTATGGGAACCTTACGTCCCATAAACTAGAAAAAACAGAACTAACTCTATAGATGTTAATGAGTTAGTGACTATAAAAAATACATATATTAACAGATATACACATATATAAATAATACTTAAACTGATAAAAACTATGCGATGTGTTTAAAAACTAGCACCAGTCTCCAGCAACAACGCCATTTTATTGATGAGCACTAAGTAAGTTTCATAATTATCGCATCCACAAAGACTGGTAGTTTCAAATATTGTTCAACAATTTTGAAGAATCTATGCAGGGAAGTCATTTGTATTTAATTTGATGCCTGAAAGTAAATAACATAAAATAAATAGCATAAAGTAAAATGAAAATTTTAGTGTTATCACTAAGAAATCTTGCTAGGGGTAGATTTCATAATTACGTATTTATCATGCATAACCATATGTAAGTAATATTCTCCTCTATTTAGCTATTAATATTACCACATGTTTCTCTCATTTATATTTGTTTCCAATCCCAACACTGTGAGATAAGTGCCTTACCTAGTAGTCGTTATCTCGGTCTATAAACCAATGCAAAGCTCTACATTCCAACAATTATAAAATAACAAGACTCCACACCGATCCTACTATAGTACGTGCGGATATTGAACTTAATCTTATGTCTAAGCATTAGCATCCAATAGATGATTATCTTGGATCTAGTAATGACAAAAGCCTTTCGAATGTCAAGTGGTACCATGAAAACAAGTTTTAGGAACCAAATCTAAAACATGCATTCAGATTAAAGAGTTTTCACTATTAAAGCTTGAGTAGAGTTACATAAAACTCCATTACCTATTTAGTACATGAATATAATTACTACATCTAATCCTAAAGAAATAGATTTTTAGCTACACTTACTTATTGTAGATGTTCCAGTAACCTCGTGAAGTTGAGCTGGGAAATTTATATGCCTTGTCACTTAAGTAGCACTTCTGCTTTCGAGTTCCCTCTCTTATTCTCCTATTGTAGACCAAGGTGAACCTACTCCAATTATGTATTAGCTTACTATATTGAAACTTACTTCGAACTTAACTGGAAGCATTACCTAGTAGTTGATATCTCGGTCTATAAACCAGTGCAAACTTCATCTTTCAATATGTTGCAAGCATTACATGTGTCTGTTTTTGAAGTGGATTGATCTTGTCTAACCTTTTTATCTATTTTCTCTAAGATTTCTAGTTCTTTTTCTAGAGCTTTATTCTTAGTTTCAAGAGCTAAAATTCTATCATTTAATGTTGAAATGATTTTTTTTCAATTTTGGGGTTTCTTCAGATAATCCCTTATATATTTTAAATAAATCACTGTAAGAAAATTTAGATATTACCCCATCTTCCTGATGTTTTTTTATTAAACAGATGTTGGCTTTTTCTTCTTCATAATCTGAGGATTTCATATCATTGTCTCCCCAAATGACTTATGCCTTCTTCTTCTGAATCCTTTTGGGTTTCTGATGTGCCCTTTTGATTAGATAGCAGTTTAGTTTGATGTGTCCTTTCTTTCCGCAGTTATGACATGTTAGAGTGAATGAACTTTCACCACTTTTCTTCTGGAATCTTGAAGTCTGCTTTTCGTTCCATATGAACTCCTTGAATTTTTGAAACATGAACTTCACGAATTTATTAATCTCACTTTTACAATCTTCATATTCTGATTCCATATCTTCGAGGATGGTGGCCTTAAGCGCAATAATTTTCCCATTCTTTTTTATCTTCTTCATCATCAACAAGTTTTTTTAACTACATCTCACGTTCCTTCAATTTTCCAAATAGAGTATGTGTGTCCATAGCCTCAAAATTCTTTAATTCACAAATCGCATTGACTTTTTGTTGCTAGTTGTGATTTAAGCATCTTAGAATTTTTATGACTAATTCTTCATTTGAGAATGTTTGCCCCATAGTTCTCATATGGCTAATGAAATGAGTGAATCGTGTTTGCATTTAATTTATGTTCTCTTCAGGTTTTATTCTGAAAAAGTTCATACTTTTGGGTTAATGTCCTACATTTATTTAGAAGTTTTGTAGTGATAAACTTGTTATGATTCATTAAGACCAAGTGCGGTGGTGATGTTGTTCTTAGCTTTCAAACCATTTTGCAGATTCTCTTTATCCTCCTTGGACTAATCCTTTTCAGGTTTGTTTACTACAACACCATTAACTTTGTGCATAGGAACAAATGGTCCAGCTTTCATAGTTTTCCAAATACCAGGATCCATTTCTTCTTTGAAGAATTTCATTTTCTCTTTCCACAATCCAAACTCTTCTCCATTAAAGGATGGAGGTTTGGTTACTGAATAGCTTGAAGTCATCCTTCTTCGTAAGACAATTAGTTCTTAACAGGAGTTAGGCTTTGATGTCACTTGTTGAACAAGTGACCTCAAGCAAAAGAGGGGGTGAATTGTAGTTTTTGAAAAGTGTGGATATTTTTCCCTTTCTTGATTAAGATCGTGTTAGAAATGTTTTTGAGTAGTAAAGCGTAGCAGAAGTAAAGTGAATAAAATATATTGCAAAAATCTAAAGAGAATAAGGATAGAAATATTCCACTAGATATTTATCCAGGTTTAGCCGAATGTTGGCTTAGTCTTGTTCCCAAGAGTTCTTCTTGAGATTTTTCACTACAGACTTGTGAGATTTTATCGATTATGCCCACATACCTTGATACAATCTGATCTTTTGAATTTGAACTAACTTTTTCTCAACCTATGGACAACTTACACCCAAAACCAAAGATTTTCACCAGCTAAGCTTAATAAACCAATAACACTATGGTTGATCTCAAAAACCAAAACTTAATTTCTTAAAGGTATCGTACCCTTAAGGCTGTCAATGGCCAACATAACTATTTACAGAATAATATTCTCCTCACCAATAAAACTTCACTCCAAAGCACTAAGACAACCTAAAGTAAAGAAATAAAATTTCTAGAGAGAAAAGGAGAGAACTTAGAGAGATAAATTCCAAACAAATATGAAAACGTTGGAAAGTGACGTGGTTTCAAGTGAGGGAGACCTCCCTTTATATAGTAGTTTGATTCACCAAAAAAGGAAAGAATCCATGAGCCTCATTAACTATTTAATCTATTGATTTAATCGATTAAATTAAATGAATATGACCGTCATGATTATCAAAATGGAAGGTTGTGATATAAATCTAGTGCCAATCATTTAGAACTTGTAGAAATGTCTTAGGGGCGTAAGTTTGATATTTTCTAATCGATTAAATTAGAAAAAAAATTCCCCTCTAGTTATTTCTAGAGCTCCTAAGTTATTTGGCATAAATTCCAAGACATTTTTAAATGTTTTCCTTTAAGAAAAATGTTTTTAGTGTGTATGTGTGTGAGTTTCCTTAGTATTTTAAGTTATTATCTTATTTTTACAATACTCAGTTCACTTGGACTTAACGATAGACAAGACCTGCAGAGCTTTCACACTTTGATCTTGAGTCATTTTCTGCATGCACATATGCATCTTCATACGTTGTCGTCATCAAAACTTCAGATTGTGATCTTTATTAAAGGTATGTTCCCCGCAAAACAAGGTTCCACACACAAGGCATTTCAAATCCTAGAACGAAAATCCCATTGCATTCGAGTTTGGTCCAGAATCCTCAGATAGTCAGATCTATTTAAGAGAATCCGATCGAACCTCATGTTCTGCCTCCATTCTTGCAACCAGAAGCCTTACCTGGCTTCCAAGTGTTGCAAGCAAACCTCATATTGTAAGGGGCTAACTCATTGTTTAACAGCATGTACAACATTGTTAGATGGAAAAATTCACATGCACTTGAAGAAAGGCTACAACGCCTCGAAGGTAGCCTCCATAACACTCCCCATAGCAGAAAAACTGTCCAAGAGGTTGCATCAATGAAGAATCATATTACCGTCCACAGAGTAATGTTGCGTCAATGAAGAATCATATATAAAGTTAACTCTTGTTGGTGCACAATGAATAAAGATGGTGACAAAGAGAATAAACAAAAGGAATAACGACGCAAAGATTAATGAGAGAATAATGATGTATATTCTACTTGCGTTGATAATAAATGATAGCTACTACAAGACTATTTATACAAAAGAAAAATTGCCACCTAAGCCCTAACAGACTAAACTTAGTGAACAAGTTTAAGGTACAAACAATACAATACTACAAAATACTAAAGTACCCTTACTACTAAAAAACTAAGCTAATGGGACCCAGAAGATAACATCTTCTGGTCAACAACATCTTCTGAGTAAACATCAGAAGATCAGCCCTCATCAGAACTTCTGATGCTCATCTTCTGAATATTGAATTACTCTTCAATACCATCCCTTAATTCATATTCTTCAATCAAAGCTGACAACGCCAATTTCATCCCTTAAGAGCAGAAATTGATCCGTCTTGATCGCCTTCGGCAAAACATCTGCCATCTGCTTCTGGGTGTTACAGTGCACAACTTCTAATGTTCCATTCTGGAATTGGCTTCTCAAGAAATGATACTTAGTCTCAATATGCTTGCTTCTTCCGTGTAACACCGGATTCTTGGCAAGATTGACTGCAGACTTGTTATCAATCATCAGCTTCAGAGGCTTCTTCACTTTAATCTTCAGATCTTCTAATAAGTTCAGAAGCCACACAGCTTGACATGCAGCTACAACGCCTGCGATGTACTCAGCTTCACAGGTTGATAGAGCAACAACAGCTTGCTTCTTGGAACTCCAAGAAATGGGACCTCCCAGAAACTTAAACAAGTATCGAGAAGTACTCCTTCTATCAACTCTGTCTCCACACCAATCAGAGTCAGAATAACTCAATAACTCTGATTCTTCCTTTCTCCCAAAAGGAAACAATATGCCATATTTCAGAGTTCCCTTGACATACACTCATCAGATTAGAATCATACAACATCAAGAGGTTGTTCTTCATAACAACTGAGAAACCTTTCTCAATGAGCTGACATACACTCATCAAATTGTTTCTGATTCCAGGAACATACCAAACATCCTTGATCAGAACAGTCTTTCCATTCTTCACTTTTACTTTGACATTTCCCATACCTTCTGCATAAAGGTACTTGTCATCAGCACATCTGATCTTTGTCCTCCTTTCAGAGTCAAAGTCTATCAGCCATTGTTTGTTTCCAGTCAAGTGATTTGAACACCCAGTGTCCATATACCACCACTCTGACAAACATCTTTCGTCAGACTCTGAAGCCATCAATAGCACAGGTTCATCATCTGAACCTCCTCTAGATATATTTGCTTCTTCTGATCTCCTTCCTTTGTTTGCCAAACAGTCTCTAGCAAAATGGCCAAACTGTTTGCAACAGTAACATTGAACTTTCTTCTTATCCTTTCCCTTCTGATATCTCTTCTCATCAGAAGTTGAGGCTTCCTTCTGGAATCTATCACCACGTCTATGCTTCTGGTCCTTCTTGACAAAAGAAGCCTTCAGAGCTTGCTCAACTTCTCTCTCAGAAGTTCTCTTAGTCAGACGCAACTCTTGTGCTTCTAAACTGCTTTGCAACTCTTCTATTCTCATGGTTTCCAGATCTTTAGAATGTTCAGTAGATACAAAAATATAATCAAATTGAGGAGTAAGTGACCTCAATATCTTCTCTATGATTACTTGTTCAGAAAGAGTTTCTCCACAAGCCTTCATCTCATTAGTGATCACAATCACTCTAGAGATATACTCAAAGACTTTCTCATTGTTCTTCATGTTGAGATTCTCATATTGCTTTCTCAGGGATTGAAGCTTCACCTTCTTCACTGATGCGTCACCACCGTAACACCTGACCAGTATATCCCACGCCTCCTTTGACGTCATAGAATCAGCAATCTTCTCAAACACATTCACATCCACACAGTTAATAGTTTTTTATACCCTTTATAATCTTAATTACCACTGGACCAACTAACATCACTAGTTAATAATTTTTTACACCCTTTATAATCTTAATTATGTTTGGGTGTACAACCTAATCATTGTAAACTTTAAGCTTTAATTTCCATTTTAACCCTTAATCTCCTAATTTAATATTCCATATCATCTTCGCTCTTAATCTTACTTAAACATTATTAATTCATTATAATTAAGGTTAAGATTAATTATATATCTCAATATCTAAAAGAGGATAAATATGAGATGTTACATGTGTAGGAACTATATTCTTACTCATTGTAGACTACATGACAAAGGTATCGGTTCCTCTCACTAATTGTTCCTTATGTTATAATGATGTAGAAGATAATTTGCATATTTTTCTCAAATGTCCAATTAGTTGAAATATTTGACACCTAACCTCATTTTCTATGGTGGTTAGTGAGATGGCGGATAGTGGAGATGGAGCCACTATCCCTATTTTCAATATTTTAAAGAGGTTTTCATTGCTCTCTTATTACCTCCATTATTCAAAGCAGTTGGAAGCAATGAAACAACAAAATTTGGTTCTTAGCCGAGCGGTTGAGTTGCTCTCGTCTTGGCATGCTACTCGAAAATGTAATACCCATCGTCATATTCAAATCAGTCAAAGCTCATGCTAATACAAAGTTGGAATTAATATTTGTATTAGGGATGAGTATCACAGTTTTTTTCTTAAGCGATATTATATAAAGGAGAGAATTAAGGGTTCTCTAATCTGTTTATACTAAAAAACGGAATAATTCGACAAAAAGAGAGATTAAAAACCAATTAAAATTACGAAGAGAGAAGCTTATAAGAAGAAGATGGTCTGAACATTAGTCTCTTAGTATCAGAAAGTTTCATCGAGAGAGAGGTTTACAAGAATAAGAAGTTCTGATGACTTTGAAGGAAGTCCACAAGAACAAGTATTTGTCACTTGATCTCCGTTCTAAGAAGATCATGTTCTGAAAGTCACTACAACAAGCTCTCCAAGATCAAAGTAGTAAGGATGTCGATTGCTCAGGTTTTGACTGTGATTTCTCAGAAGCAGAAGTTCTGATAAAACTCTGATACAGAAACACTTCTTGCACCAATGCTGAAGTAATGCTTTGATAGTTATTTCCGTTACAAAGTATTTAACTTAAGATCTCTTATTAACGGTCAGATCATCAACTCTACTGACAGAATCTCTATCTTTGGAAAGGTCTTAAATCATATTATTTCAACATTCCAAAAGTGAAAAGTGTGTCTCTCAAACGGTTAAAAAGCTCCACTATATATTGAAGACACTACTAAAGCTAAAGACAAGATTTCTCACGCAAAAACCTTTACGAAAAGCTCTCGAATCACTATTTATTCTTTTATTGTTTTTGTACATTGTTCTTAAACATTGTGTATACATCACAGTTGTGATACAACTTATTAGAAGCATTTTTGTAAACACATAATATTAAGTTTTGTTGTTATTGTTCCTTGAGAAACTGGGTTGTAGTTTATCTCAAGAAGACTTTGACGGTTGTCATTGTGAACGTTGTTGTAATCAAGTTTGATTTAGTGGATTAAGTCCTCGTAAGAGAGAGGCAAAATCACCTTGGCGGGTGGACTGGAGTAGTTTGAGTTCAAACGAACCAGGATAACCAAACGTGTCATAAGTTCTTATTTTATCAAAAACCCAATCAAACTCCCCTTATTGTGTTTTTCGAACCTTCACCTTCTTCTACCAATAATATATCATCCGCAAATTGAAGAATGTCAACTTGGCATTTCCCTTTGATAACAAAGTTACTAAATTCTCTAATCTTAATAGATTTCCTCACTAATTCCGCCAAACCTTCCGTTATCAAAACAAAAAGGCAAGGTGAAAGCGGGTTTCCTTTCTTCAAAACTTTTTCAACAACAAACTCCAAAATAGGACTGTGTTACCTAAAATTGAGTTGTTCATGCTAATATACGATGTGCATCTAGGTGAAGCTCTTGATTTTATTTTGTCTCTTAATTAGCTACATGATCTTAATATAGATCTTCTTAACTTTGAATTAGATACTAAAATAATGGTGAACAGTTTTCTTTCACTCAAAAGAGAGAACATAATATTATTTGTCATTGTAGAGAGTGGTTCCCTTCTCATTATAACAACTATAATATTGAACTTATTAAGAGGCGGATCAATGTGATTGTTCGTAGCCTAGGTCAGATATTATATATATATATATATATATATATATATATATATATATATATATATATATATATATATATATATATATATATATATATATATATATATATATATATATATATATATATATATATATATATATATATATATATATATATATATATATATTTAAAATTTTGAGAGAAATATTATGTTGTTTCAGAGTGCCGTCAAGAAGAAACTAAAACTATGAGAAAGATTGAGTTTTTTGAATAAACTTAAAAAAAAATTATTAGATTTTCACGAAAAAGAGTAAAGAGAGAAAAAGAATAAATATTAAGATTGGTTGTAACTGTTTTTTTTTATTCACTTATTCAATAAAGGTTTATAGACTATAAGTGAATGGTGGTCTTTTTGTGGAGATATTACTCATTCCAATTATTCTTATTATGACTTTGTCAAAGAACAGTTGCGGTTTTTGTCATAATATTAATTGGTATGTAATTTCTTTGTCGGGCTTACGCCTCTCTTTTGTAAACAGATTGGAGAACCTTTAATTCTCCGGTTTATAATATCTTGTTTACTAAAAAAAATATAATAATAATCAACCTCATCTCAATAACCTGAGAGAAAACCAGTCTAATTATAGACTATTAGGCTAAGTTAAGCTACAAGCTAACTTAAACAGTTGGACTAAATAAAAAGACCCAATTCAACATGCTTACAAACCTAACATTATCGACTACGGCATGCTAAAACACAATTCGACTACAGTATACACGACTTTAACATCAACATATGAACAGACTTCGACAACACGCTTAATCTATGCGGAACCAAAAAACTATCTCCATCAAAATACTAGAGTTCGATCCAAAATCTCACTTATCATATTGTATTGAATTTTTTTAATTGATTTTGATTAATAATAGTTAAAAGTTTTCTCCTTGAAAAAACAAATATATTGTAAATTGAATAGATTGAATGAATTTACAATTAAATAGATCGGATAAATTCTAAATTAAAAATTGTCATGTCTAATAAAAGTAGATAGTTTATCTAACTTTGTTTCTTCCTAAAATGTACCTTCTAAGATTTTTAATTCATAACTGTCTTCCAAATTTGAACTATATGCGCCAACCATGTTTTCTTCCCCATATTTTCTTCTTACATGTTTTCTAATCTAGTTTCTTGGAGGAACTTTACCCTCCACCAAAAAATAAAAATCTTATTTCAAAGACAGGGACCACTATGGCCAACTAGTTTATCTTTAACATCAACAAGTTGTCCCAAAACCATATCCCCCAAAGTACAAAAAATCATGTACCATGTTGAGAAATACTTTAAAAACTTTTTTGATTAGTTCAAAATCCAATAGCTTAATTATTATTATTATTATTATTTTTATTAACTTACTTAATCAATATAATAATATGCATATCTATCCGTATCTTGGGTTTCTTCAAGGTTCAAGAAAGGAATATAGCTAGACAGATAACCATGAAAGTCTTATTTAGTGGAGAAAATGGTACTTATCTATGCCACCACATAAGTCTCAATCACATTTTAGTATTAGCATTGATTCCCCAACATAGACTATATTTGTGGGGAATATATACAACTTTGCATCTAACATTGATTACTTCTTACCATTCACCACATGCAATGTCTATATAAAGAAAAATCATTGGACTGTAATTCATGATTCTCTCTTCAACTTACTCATCCAAATGATTGATTAGAGAATCATCACTATTTTTGATAATAATAATATCTTAAGCTATAGCTCACATTTTTGTCATTTAGCTATGTACCAAAAAAATGAATAGAACTATATCTAAAAAAGCTTGTAAAATAGTAAATGAGTATATGGATATAGCAAATCTAATATGTAAAGTTGTAAACCTAAATTTTTTTTCAAGACTATAGTTTGTACTATTAGGTAGGTTTGTCGGCATGTTTTGCATGAATAGACCCTACATATAATTATGAATGAAAAAAATATTATGCTAGTGTTAGTTGGTTGGCTCTTTATATTAAAAGATACCTTTGGTGATAAACACAAGCACTAGCAACATCACCACTTAAATACCACTATTATCAATCAAGTCTCATAAATAGAGGTTGTTGACACTTTCAATCAATATACTCAATTTCTTCTTCAAACTTCATCACATAAAAAAAAATATCCTTCAAATTAATTAATCAAGAGTGAGTGAGAGGAGATTTATTTATCTCGATAGGATGAAGAAGAGTTCTAAGGTGGCAGATGAGAACATGTATGAAGGAGGAGAAAGGGGGGTTGAAGTAGCAATATTTGGAGGTGAAGGTGAAAGAGGAAGAAGACAACATGGGTGGAGTGTTATTTTTGCTATTCTTCAAGCTCCAATTTCTATACTATCATGTGTTTCTAATCCTCGTGTTAATGGTTCTGATGGCGTTTGGACTTCTGGTGAATTTGCACAAATTTCTGAGATCAATCATATTATGGTAAATGATAGTATGAGATATGCAATTTTGATGTAGAAAAAAATGTAAACATTTATTTAATGTTGTTCATCTAGAGTAACTTCTCTTATTTCAATTTAATTTTATTATATTATTATATTATAGTTATTTATACTCCTCTGGATCATATTACATTAGATTATTAAACGGTTTAGCCTAAGAGATCTTTGTTTTATATTGGTTTTATTATTGGGGATGGTATAAATTTAATATTTGCTTAAACTCTTTACATGTTAAGCAAACTGTTTATTATTTATCTAAATTGTTTATAATTTAGATTGTATGTGGAATAAAGAGAGACCACGTTGTATTTTTGTAAATCTTGCTTACGATTTATTGTTTGACTTTTATTTATTAATAAAATTATACTTGACTTAAAAAAATAAGTCATGAAATTGTAATCATTTGTCATTTTATTCTTAACTTTACCTTTTCTTTTCCCTCAACATTACCCTTCTTTTTTATTAATCCCTAAATTTAAATACTTATACTATAACTTTTATTAACTATTTTTACCATACCATTTTTTTTGGTTAAAATTTACATATGTTTTTCAGATTTAAATGAAATTCATACAATTTAAATTAATCAGTATTATTTATTTCATTCATTCTTACTTTATTAAGAGTCTCACATCGGACAATATATGGTCTGAACATGAACTAATAAGTGGGGGCAATCCTCACCATACAAGCTGATTTTGTAGGGTTGAGTTAGGCCTAACCCACACTTCGTAACATGGTATCAGAGCTTCGGCTAAGATCCAGTGAACCACCTACTATCAGGTTTCCGCTATCGGGCCACCCACAATTCATTTTCACGTTCCAGCTGTCTAGTCCTGGGCGTGAGGGGTGGGTTAAGAATCTCACATCGACAATATATAGCTTGAATATGTGCTAATAAGTGGGGACAATCCTCACCATACAAACCGGTTTTGTAGGGTTGAGTTAGGCCTAACAATCCAAATTATTATAGTTTTTTAAACATAGCATAATGAAATTTTATTTGATTACAATATCATGAATTTAATTCATGTATCTACAATTACATATCTCTAAATAATTATCAATTGAACTAATTTAACTGAACAATAATTTTTTTAAAGAGGATTTGGATGCTCACATTTACAATAAATAAATATAAAAAATTTATATTATTTTCTTGCCGATATTCAGTATTAAATGAATAAAAATAATTGGAAAAATAAATTATTTAAAAAATTTCAAAGCATATGTGTGCAGGTGAAAAAAAATTATTAGGGTTGTTTTTTTTTTTAATACAAATGGTGATTAATGTTAAGAGCAATATACAATTTATTTTTATTTTGTATTTTTTTTTATCTGTGATTAGATGTATCTTATGATTTATATTTATTGTTGAGAGAGTATGTACACATTTTTATAGAGAGGATTCCGATCCTTAATTAGAGTGACTTATTCAAAAACAAATTTATGAATTTACTCTTTAAAAATATCACTTTAGAATTAATATGCAAATTTCATATAAACCAAAAGATAAATTGTAATAAATTAAATGTTATTCGACTTAATTAATAAAAATTTTTTACATGGACATTTGATCCTTTTATTTTTTTAATGATAATTTTGTAGCAAGGTTTTGGGAATCAATAATTGAATGGTTATGATTCGAAAGTGTTATGTCGAATGAATTGGGCGATCAAGCATTATTTTTTTTTTTTGAAAAGAAATCATTGTAACAAAGACACGTCATAAAAATCATAAAAAATAAAGGGGACCAATAAAAATTTAAAAGTTATAGAAAAAATAGAAATAAAAAATCTAATTTCATTAAAGGAGTGATTCAAAGTTAATTCTGATCAAAATACAAAGAATTGAAAATGTCATCATATTGAAAGTTCTTGATAACTCAAATACATTGTGAAAGTTTTTGGAATCGTTTCATTGAAAGTAACTTATTGAAAAAGTACATTTGGAAGTCTGGAAAAATAAATTGTCGAAGAGGAAATCGATTTCTGGAAGCTTGTTCAATTTTCTTGCTTTTTAAGTTGGGGAAATCGATTACCCCTGTTTGGAAAATCAATTTCCGTCACGATATTTTGTGCTTTTAGTTGCTTTCTGCGCCTGTTTGGTTCCAGCTTGTATTTTTGTGTATCCTATAAATATCCTTCATGTAACATGGTTTGAAGTTAATGTCATTTGTTAAATTTTTCCCCAATTACTCTCTCTCACTGAATATCTCAATTAACTTAATCTTCTTCAAATCTTTATTTTTCTCCATTGATTCACCTACAAGCTTTGTGCTTGTTCCAACAAATCAAACTTTTTATATAATACACATTTGTACGGGTAACACAATGTGAAGCTTGTTCGCGCTATGGAGTACACTACACATTTTTTAGGTTATGATTATGTAGAAAATAATTCATTTCTTAACCACGTAGTTGAGATATTATAGACTTGATCCTTAGGTTAAGTCGTCCCGATTAAGTCGTGACCGGTTCCAATGCCCACCAGTTTGGCTAAATCATAGAAATATGAGGAGCAAATCTTCGCCTTAATAGTAGCGTGATTTCTCTCTTGTACTGATGGTGTTGAAGTTACCTTTACTGTTAGAACAAGAATTGTTCTGATCAATATTCTTAGTTTTGATGATAACAATGTATATGAATTTTGTATAAGACAATGTGGTGCTCTAATCCTATGCATTTTCCATTTCAGGAAATATATATAGAGTATGCACAATTCAGCGCAAGAAGCACTGACTCAGAAGGTTCAAGTATACAACATCAGAACATGCTCTCGCAAGACATCAGAAGATGGTCAAGCATAATCAGAACATGGTCTATTGAAGCATCAGAAGAACTTGAGATCAGAAGCAGAAACACTGAAGTTCTTATGGTATCACGCTAGAAGCACTTCAAAATTAGAAGAAAAGAAGATGCTCTGCACCAAGCTGTTTGACTCTGATTAATTCAAACGTTGTATCTACAAACATCAGATCAGAAGCAAGTACAAGATGGCAGGCTACGCTGACTGACAAAAGGAACGTTAGAAGCTATTAAAGGCAAAGTCAGTTAAAGCAGGAAAAGCAAGGCTCAAGGTAGTTGACAAAAGAGTGAAACATTAAATGCAATGTTGTACGGATCACGCAACGCATTAAATGCTCCCAACGGTCATCTTCTCAAAACGCCTATAAATAGTGAAGTTCTGATCAGAAGCAAGGTGACGAATTTACGAATTTACGAACAACTCATTCATACTTGCTGAAACGCTGCTGAATCAAAGCTATCAAACTTCATCTTCAACCTCACATTACTTTTGTAATATCTTAGTGAGATTTAAGCTTAGAACTTAAGAGAAATATCACAGTTGTGATTATAGCTTATTAAGAAGCATTGTAATACTCTTGTAAGAATTTGCTTACATTAATTTGTAAAAGGTTCCTAGAGTGATCAAGGTGTGATCAGAATACTCTAGAAGACTTAGAAGGTATCTAAGTGGAAAACCATTGTAATCCAGGTTGATTAGTGGATTAAATCCTCAGGTGAGGTAAATCACTCTAAGGGGGTGGACTGGAGTAGTTTCGTTAACAACGAACCAGGATAAAAATCATTGTGCAATTGTTTCTATCTTAAGAGTTTTTAAAGTCACACTTATTCAAACCCCCCCTTTCTAAGTGTTTTTTCTATCCTTCAATTGGCATCAGAGCGCCGGTTCTAAGGTGCAAGCACTTAGCCGTGTTAGAAAAGATTCAGGAAGAGAAAAACACATAGTTTAGATGGCTGGTGAGACTCCAACACCTACATCTACATCTGGCTCTGCTGAGCAATACAATGGAAATGGTAACAATGGCTACACTAGACCACCAGTATTCAATGGTGAAAACTTTGAATATTGGAAAGATAAACTCGAAAGTTACTTTCTTGGATTAGATGGTGACTTATGGGATCTTCTGGTGGATGGTTACAAACATCCAGTGAAAGCTAGTGGAGTAAAGCTGACAAGACAAGAAATGAGTGATGATCAAAAGAATCAATTCAAAAATCATCACAAGTCAAGGACTGTTTTGCTGAATGCTATCTCTCACGCTGAATATGAGAAGATATCTAACAGGGAAACTGCCTATGACATATATGAATCATTGAAAATGACTCATGAAGGAAATGCCCAAGTCAAGGAGACCAAAGCTCTTGCTTTAATCCAGAAATATGAAGCCTTCAAGATGGAGGATGATGAAAACATTGAAACAATGTTCTCAAGATTTCAAACTCTAACTGTTGGATTAAGAGTTCTTGACAAGGGATACACAAAGGCTGATCACGTCAAGAAGATCATCAGAAGCTTGCCAAAAAGATGGGGTCCTATGGTGACTGCATTCAAAATTGCCAAGAACCTGAATGAAGTCTCTCTTGAAGAGTTGATCAGTGCTCTGAGGAGTCATGAAATAGAGCTGGATGCTAATGAACCTCAGAAGAAAGGTAAGTCTATTGCATTAAAATCTAATTATAAAAAATGCACTAACGCTTTTCATGCTGAAGAAGAAGATTCTGAAGAATCAGAATCAGAAGAAGATGAACTGTCTATGATCTCCAGAAGGGTAAACCAACTCTGGAAAAGCAAGCATAGGAAGTTCAAAAACTTCAAAAGTTCTTAGAAGCTTGAAAAAGGAGAATCTTCTGGAAGCAGAAGATATGACAAGAAGAAGGTCACATGCTTTGAGTGCAATGAGCCAGGTCACTACAAGATTGAGTGTCCAAAGCTTCAGAAGGAGAAGCCCAAGAAGAAGTTTCATAAGAAGAAAGGTCTTATGGCAACTTGGGATGATTCAGATTCATCAGAATCAGAATCAAACTCTGAAGGCGAGCAGACAAACATTACGCTGATGGCCACAGTTGATAATGGATCAGAATCTACATCAGAATCAGATTTTGAAGAGGTATTTTCTGAACTATCTAGAGAAGAGTTAGTTTCCAGTTTAACAGAACTTCTGGAACTCAAGGCTCATCTTAGTATCAAATACAAAAAACTGAAAAAGCTATTTGAATCTGAAACTAAGAAGCTGGAAGTAGAAAATTCTGAACTGAAGGAAAAAGTTTTAAAATTATCCAAAGATGTTGGATCTCCTTCTGACTCAGAAAAGTCTATTCCTAGTCTGAACCATATTCTTAAAGAATATGACTTGAGCTTTAGGAAATTCTTATCTAGAGGTATTGGTAGAAGTCAACTTGCCTCTATGATATATGTTGTTAGTGGAAACAAGAGAGTTGGCATACGCTATGAGGGTGATACCCCATACAAACTTGAACTTGTAGATGATATGAAAATCACATACAAGCCATTGTATGATCAGTTCAAGTATGGCCACTCCCATGATATTAGGCTCACATCACATGCTAAAAGCTTTCACATTACACACACTAAGAAGCATGTGACACAACCTAGAAAATATCATGTTGCACAACCTAGAAAATATCTTGTTGCTCAACCTAAGGAATATCATGTTGTACCTCCTGTTAATTATAATGCTAAACCCAAGTTCAATCAGAACTTGAGAAGAACTAACAAGAAAGGACCCAAGAAAATGTGGGTACCTAAGGAAAAGATTATTCTCGTTGCAGATATCCTTGGCTGCAAAGAAGACAAAGCAAAGCATGTCATGGTACCTGGACTCTGGGTGCTCTCGACACATGACGGGAAGAAGGTCTATGTTCCAAAACCTGGTGCTTAAATCTGCTGGAGAAGTTAAGTTTGGAGGAGATCAGAAGGGAAAGATAATTGGCCCAGGAACCATAAGTACTGGTAACTCTCCTTCTATAACTAATGTTCTTCTGGTAGATGGATTAGCTCATAACTTGTTGTCCATAAGTCAATTAAGTGACAATGGTTATGACATAATCTTTGATCAAAAGTATTATAAGGCTGTAAGTCAGAAGGATGGCTCAATCCTATTTACAGGCAAGAGAAAGAACAACATTTACAAGATTGATCTTCAGGATCTTAAGAATCAGAAGGTAACTTGTCTTATGTCTGTTAGTGAAGAGCAATGGGTCTGGCACAGAAGATTAGGCCATGCTAGTTTGAGAAAGATTTCTCAGATTAACAAACTAAATCTGGTCAGAGGACTACCTAATCTGAAATATAAATCAGATGCTCTATGCGAATCATGTCAGAAAGGGAAGTTTTCCAAACCTGCATTCAAGTCTAAGAATGTTGTTTCTTCCTCTAGGCCGCTAGAACTTCTGCACATTGATCTGTTTGGCCCAGTCAAAACAGCATCTGTCAGAGGAAAGAAATATGGATTAGTCATCGTAGATGATTATAGTCGTTGGACATGGGTAAAGTTCTTGAAACACAAGGATGAGTCTCATTCAGTGTTCTTTGAATTCTGCACTCAGATCCAATCTGAGAAAGAGTGTAAAATCATAAAGGTCAGAAGTGATCATGGTTGCGAATTTGAGAATAGATTATTTGAGGTTTACTTCAAAGAAAATAGTATTGCCCATGATTTCTCTTGCCCTAGAACTCCACAGCAAAATGGAGTTGTAGAGCGAAAGAATAGGACTCTACAAGAAATGGCCAGAACCAAGATCAATGAAACCAATATGGCTAAACATTTCTGGGCAGAAGCAATAAACACTGCATGTTATATTCAGAATAGAATCTCTATCAGACCTATTCTTAATAAGACTCCTTACGAATTGTGGAAGAACAGAAATCCCAACATTTCATATTTTCATCCTTTTGGATGTGTGTGTTTTATTCTAAATACTAAAGATCATCTGAGTAAGTTTGATTCTAAGGCACAAAAGTGTTTCCTTCTTGGATATTTTGAACGCTCTAAAGGCTACAGAGTATACAATACTGAAACATTGATTGTTGAAGAATCAATCAATATCAGATTTGATGATAAGCTTGGTTTTGAAAAGCCAAAGCAGTTTGAGAATTTTGCAGATATAGATATCTCAATTTCAGAAGCTGAAGAACCAAGAAGAAAAGTATCAGAAGTTGAAGAACCCAGAAGCAAAAGATCAGAAGATCAAGTTGTTGCTTCTTTAGAGAATCTCAGAATTTCTGAAGAGCCAACTGTCAGAAGATCTTCTAGACTCAACTCTGCTCACTCAGAAGACGTCATTCTTGGAAAGAAGGATGATCCTATCAGAACAAGAGCATTCCTTAAGAACAATGCAGAATATCAATTAGGTCTTGTTTCTCTGATCGAGCCAACTTCTGTTGATCAAGCTCTAGAAAATGCAGACTGGATAATTGCCATGCAAGAAGAACTAAATTAGTTTACAAGGAATGACGTGTGGGATCTTGTTCCTAGACCAAAAGGATTTAACATCATTGGTACGAAGTGGATCTTCAGAAACAAGCTAAGCGAAAAAGGAGAAGTTGTAAGAAACAAAGCCAGACTGGTGGATCAGGGCTATAGTCAGCAAGAAGGTATTGACTATACATAAACCTTTGCACCTCCTGGTTTTGAAGACTCTAAGTCTCCAAATCATGTTTTCAAACTAAAGAAATCATTATACGGATTGAAGCAAGCTCCTAGAGCTTGGTATGAAAGATTAAGTTCTTTCCTTCTGGATAATGGTTTCACTAGAGGAAAAGTGGATACTACTCTCTTCTGTAAAACCTTTAAAAAAGATCTTTTAATTTGCCAAATTTGTGTTGATGATATTATATTTGGAACATCTAGTGCTACACTTGGAAAGGAGTTTGCTAAGTCTATGCAGGCTGAGTTTGAAATGAGCATGATGGGAGAACTCAAGTATTTCCTTGGGATCCAGATCAATCAAACATCAGAAGGAACGTATGTTCACCAAACCAAGTATGTGAAAGAACTTCTGAAGAAGTTTAATCTTTCTGAAAGCAAAGAAGCAAAGATTCCTATGCATCCAACGTGTATCTTAGGTAAGGATGAGGTAAGTAAGAAGGTAGATCAAAAGTTGTACATAGGTATGATTGGATCTCTTCTATATCTCACTGCTTCTAGACCTGATATTTTATTCAGTGTTTGTCTGTGTGCAAGATTCCAATCAGATCCTAGAGAATCTCACTTAACAGCTGTTAAGAGAATTCTGAGGTATCTGAAAGGTACTACTAATGTTGGTTTAGTCTACAGAAGATCTAAAGAGTACAACTTAGTAGGATACTGTGATTCTGATTACGCTGGAGATAGAATTGAAAGAAAGAGTACTTCTGGAAGTTATCAATTTCTTGGAAGTCATCTGATCTCCTGGTACAGTAAGAAGCAAGCTACCATTGCCCTCTCTACTACAGAAGCAGAATATGTTGTTGCTGCTGGATGTAGTACACAGATGCTCTGGATGAAGAGTCAGCTAGAAGATTATCAGATATATGAGAGTAACATTCCTATCTTCTGTGATAATACTTCTGCTATTTGTTTGTCTAAGAATCCAATCTTACATTCCAAAGCTAAACATATTGAGATCAAACATCATTTCATTAGGGACTATGTTCATAAGGGTGTTCTATCTTTGAACTTTGTTGATACAGACCATCAATGGGCTGATATCTTTACAAAACCCCTTGCTGAAGATAGGTTTAAGTTCATTCTGAAGAATATCAGCATGGACTTATGCCCAGAATGAGAAGATGAGAAGTTCTGACGTATGGATTAGTTCTGAAATGATTTTGTTTTATCTTCTTATAAGAAGTTCTGATGTTGATCAATTAGAAGTTTGATTATGTTATTACTAACGTTTCATTATCTAAGTTGATTCAGAATCTCTTTTAAAGCAAAATAGTTGTCAACAGCTTTCCAGATGTTGAACACGTGTTCACTCTATTTGGACAAGCACGCGCACAGTTGAGGAGACGCCGCCCTAGATAACTGTGCAAATCATTTCAAATATTACGTTATCTCTCCTAACGTCATTTCTCATTAAATGCATTTGATTCTATGTTTTTTTCTGTAATCCTGTTCATTCAAACGCATATTGCATTTCATTTCAAATCCGTCTCTATATAAACTCATCTTCATAACAATTCATCTCTTTACATTCTCTCTCTTCATTCATTGTCTTTTTCGTTCATCTCACCTTCTCATTGTCGCATAAACCCTAGTTTCTAAACCGAATCTCAGAGTGAATTCATGCTTTCATCCTCAAGTACTCAACACAAAATGTCTTCAGCACATCTTGTTCAACACAAATATGGATATCATCCCCTGAAGACTTGTTCTATTCCACATGAGGAACTGGAAGTTCTATGCGAAACTATGGTGGATTTTGACAATCTGTTGGAACATGATTTCAAAACCAAGGCTGCTATGCTGGTACAAGGGTGGTCAAACTACTTTGAAAGATTGGTTGGACCAGTTTATCCTCTCTTAGTTATGGATTTCTGGACTCATGCAACAATTACTCCAACTGCTATCATCTCCTTCGTATTAGGGCATGAAGTTGTTGTGACTGAGAAGATGATAAGGAAGTTGTATAGTCTTGATGACTCAGATGGAATCACAGGTGCTCTTTGTGGACCTCCGATTTTTTTTAATACCGGGCCATACCTCTGATCTGTAGAGATACGTGAACTGACTCTTTTTTGTCGCTTAATGCTTTCGCATTTTTTTGAAAATTCACAGAGTCGCCACCGACCTTTTATTTTATCCAATTAAGGAAAGGTTTATAAAAGAAACAGAAAAAAGACCTTTAAGAAATTCTGGGTAAGGGGGTAGGTTATACAAAGGGAAGGTGTTAGCACCCTTTGTATCCATGGTTATCCATGGGCTCTTAAGTTTGCTTAGCTCACTTGTTTTTCGATCACTTTTCAATTGCTCTGAAATTGCTCATATGTGGTTTCAAATACCTTTGTAATTTGAATTTTGTAATGATCCGTGTGTGGATGTATACAAAATGCTTGTTTATCTTTCGAAAGATGTTTTGAAAAGAACGTTAACTTTGTAATAACCCGTGTTTGGATGTATACAAAGTATTGTCTTTTTTTGAAAGTTTTGAAAAATCAACAGTGTATGAGAATTTTGTTTGTTTTGATTTGAGCAAGCAAACTAGGAGGTCTACCCTGAGTTGTAAGGTCTTTATCCTATTTCCTTTAAAAATCTATCCTTTCACCGGATATAAAAGCAAGGTTCGATTTTGTACTCAAAAACAGTGGAATTTTGACTTTGATTTTGAAAGGAATGAGAAGGGATTACCTTAAGAGGTGCAAGTGTGATTGTGATTGGATTCAGATATTTATCTTTGAAGTTAGTGATCTAACGGTTCAATTTTATCTTTGACATACACGCAGTTTATATGTGCTGGAAATTAAAGTGCGGAAATGTAAAGTGCGGAAAGTAAATCTACGCTATTACATCGATTGTGCAGGAAACGTAAACTAACCTATTTACATGAATTTGACATCCTATACATTTATCTAGGAATTTAAATTGCAAGAAAATAAAAGGCATGTTTTTGGATTTTTATGATTGATTTTAATTATAATTAATGCATGATTAATTAAATTAAAATGAAGAAAAAAGATGAAAATAGATTTAAACCTAGAAATTAAGTTTAAAATATGTACAAAATATTTGTTAATTAATTTTAAAACAAAACTAATTTTTTTGGGTTTTTTGAAATTGATTTGAAATTGATTTAAGTTAATTAAAACATAATTATGCAAATAATTATACAAATAATTAAAACTTAAAAAGAAAATTATTCAAAATATGTACAAAATTAGTTTATAATATATAAACAATATTTAACACAAAGAACAATTTTTTTTATGATTTTTTGATTGGTTAGAATAATTAAAAAGCAAATATATAAATATATACTAATTAATTATGCAAAAATATTAAAATTTTGAAGAAAATAAAATATTTTTATTTCAGAAAATAATATATTATTTTAGACGTCTAAAAATATTTTTTGTGTATTTTTTGGATTTTTAAAACTATTTTTAATTAATTTAACAAAGAAATTAAAATAAAATAGAAAATAAAATAGAAATTAAAAGGGATACTTATCCTGTGTGGTAATCAGTGAGGGCGCATGGTGGGGAAGAGTGATCTGGCGCGTTGAATCATTCATTAAATGAGATCAGATGGTCCAGAAATTGAGGCACGTGGTGATCAGTACACCTGTAAAGCACTGGATTAGTGGAAAGTTTAAAAACACGCGCGCGCTTCTGGACCAATGAGGGGGAGACACCTCATCGTCTTCAACCTTCAGACAAGGCCTTTTACAGCGCTTTTGTAAAAAAGCGCTATTGTAAGTGAACCCTAAATCTGCAAAATAACGAATAGGGTCAAACAAGCATAGAAATCAAGCGCGATGGTACCATTGGATTCGTCTTGTTCCACTGAATGTAACCCTGCCCTTAATTTGTTTTAATTTTGGCCCTAATGAAGAACCCTAATTTTGAGCTAAGAAAACCCTAAAATGGTATATGCTACAAACATCCATTAAAATCCAATTGAAGCTCCAGAAACGACCAGAGCTTCAAACCAAACACAATTATGCATCTACATCTTGTTAAATATGCGTGTGTTATGAGATATAAGTTGGTTTTAGTTTGAACAAACCGTGGCCTATATAGCTCGATTCAGTGATGTTTAGGACTTGCAATTGATTGGAATAGTTTCAGTGAAGCTCAGAGATGATGTTTGAATGCTTAGTTTGTATTGAAATGGACTGAAATTAAAAACTCGAATTTGAATTTTCTTTGAATTTTTTTTAAGTGATTACAAGTGTATATGAGCAAGGCTTTGTTTCTGATTCGTGTCCCTTTGTTACTGAAGTGCTATAGCCTATTTATAAGCATTAGAGTGCTTAGAAACTAAGCCAAAAGCATTGATGAGTTTTTTGGAATCTTGACTTTTTCAACATTGGTAGCTTTGCCTTTAAGCCACCATGGCTTGATTTTCTTCTTCTCCTCTGCTGTACTTTGCTTTGGGACAGAGTTGAATGAGTCATGCTTGGAATACAAGCTATTCTTTATCCATTTCATTTTCTTTTTAATTTTAATCTTAAAATAAGATAAAATTATGCCAAAAATGGATAAAAAATGATGTGGGCTTAGTCTTGGTCGTGGGAGGCCCATATCATCATGGAAATGATGTTTGAATGCTGAAAACTTGGCCCCATTTGGAAAAAATGCCATTTTGAACAATGTTGATTTCATGTATTTTCCCAAAATTTAGCCAACTTCAACAAGGTGTAAATCCTTCAATTTTTGTCATATGAAGGAGATCTTGCACTTTTTGGAAACCTCAAAGAGTCCTCTAACCAATGTCTTTGGTCTCATGTCAAAATGATTTTTGAAGCTCCTTGTGTGTCCTTTTGAAAAAAGTGTCTTTTTGTTGACTTTGAAAATGACCTGTAATGTCTTTGATCATATTTTTCAAATGGTGAATCCAATGACCATGGGATCAATGGCATTTGAAAGATAATTGAATTTCCTTCAAAACAAGCTTTGGTTTGAATTTTTTGGATGAAGGATGAGAGAGTTATGATCAGTCAAAGTTGAGTTGACTTTTCAGGCAAAAACCCTAATTTTGAATCTTAGGGTTTTGTTGATTTTTGATCTTTCCTTGATGAATTATGATCATCCAATGATCAAATGATGAATCCTTTGACAAAATATGGACTTTGACAAAAAATTTCATTTTTGACTGTCTGTTGACTTTTTTGGTCAAACGGGTCGTCTGTTGACTGTTTGAGCTGCTGACGGTGCGTCTGAGTGAATTGAAGTTTGAAAATTTGTATGATGGTACTTTGAGATATATGGATGTGTATGAAATCCATTTGAGCTCTCAAAAACTTGTTGCTCCTGTAAAAACAAGAAAAACCCTGATTAGGGACTGTTTGTGTAGGAGACAGTTAAGCGTACCTGATTTTTGTGCAGTGTTGAGTCTCTGCTAATCGCGTGATATTCAGAAGACTTCTAGCACAAAAATCTTGGAATTTTGAATTGTGAAAGATTGATTTGATTGATGGTACAAAACACTGAGAATTGTACTGCCAGCAGTTTGGCTGTCAACTGACTGTTCAGGTATTGATGTAGCAGTTAGAGTGAAAAATCAACAGTCAAAGTTAATTTTCTTTTTTGTTGTTTTTTGTTTTTGTTTTATGTGAAAAATGAAAGTTTATTTACATGACTTGTTAGAAAAACACAGACATAATAAATAACTAATATTTACTGTTACCAGTACAGTCTGAGTTTCCTGATTCTGCGCCTGCAAAAAGATTTAACTCTGTACCAATTGTGTCAGTACTATTTATCTGTAAATAAATAAATAGCATGTGTGAAGTAATAAACAGTATTTGGCGTTTGCGTAAGAATAAATTCAACTGCAAGCCAAATTACTGTATAAGAAAAATTCTAAAAACTAAGTATTTCATATGTCAGGATATTTGTTGAAATAAAAATCCATGATTATATGAGACCCTTAATTTTCAGATTGGAGTTTTCTTGAAAAATATGTGGGCAAATTTTGGGGTATAACAGTTGCCCCTATTCAATCTTCTTAAACCTGAAGAGATTGTCTGAAATCTGAAGGTAGAAGATGATTGAATATTTAGATGCCCTGAAAATTTGCACTTACCTTGATCAGAAGAGATGTTGGAAGTTGCATTTGAATGTCGTCTGCGAAATGTTGTTGGCAGATTGAAACATTACCTGAGATGGGCTTTCAGATGCCACCTGGTAAATGGGTTGAGGGTTTGTTCATCAGAATGAATCCATTGATTATATCTTGATGAAGGATTTGAAAGTCTTTGTGTTGACTGTTTCGGAACCGTCCAAGGTTACCGCTTTAAGTCTTGGAAGATAATCGTTACGGAACTTGTCCAAAGTTTTTCCGATTTAGATTTTGGAAGTTGATCATTGTGGAACCGTCTGAGGTATCGCTTTAGATCTGCAATGTTAGATCGTTTTGGAACCGTCTGAGGTATCGCTTTAGATCTGCAACGTTAGATCGTTCTGGAACCGTCTGAGGTATCGCTTTAGATCTGCAACGTTAGATCGTTCTGGAACCGTCTGAGGTATCGCTTTAGATCTGGAACCGTCTGAAGATCGTTAGATCGTTCTGGAACCGTCTGAGGTATCGCTTTGATCTGTGATGCTTGTTTTTGAGTTGGTAAGTGATCAGAATGAATCTTCGGCTTGATTATATCTGAGAGAACCGTTCATGGAATTCAGGTGAACACGGCATGTGATTGAGAACATCTTTGTTGAAGATATCTGCCTACCTGAAAAATCAAGTTAGTGATATGCAATGTTTATGATGCATGTAAATGTGAGATATTCCCGGAGAAATATGCATGTTATGTTGTGTATGAATATGCGCATGATGCATGATGTATGATGTATGATGTATGAATATGTGAATGTATGAATGTATGAATGTATGAATGTATGAATGTATGAATGTGATGTCAAGCTTCTAATTGGAAAAATAAATTCCCACTAGTCAGCTGGACATGAATGTATTGTGATCGTTGATGATCTTTTGTCTTGCTTGAGTACCCTCGTCTGGGGAAATTCTTTGAGAACCCGGGTATCCCGTTGAAGGATCTTTGACTACTGCTTGGGGAACCAAAGGTAACTGGAAGTTCTGATGCCCTTTCAAATGGGAATGAGGAAGATGCATAATCCTCCGATGCACTATCTGACCAAGTCCGGGTGCGGGGATCACACCTTCTGAAGATAGTAATCTGGAACAACCCTGCTGGGGAATAAGACTTCTTTTGAAGAGAAAATCTTTTTGAGGAATTTGCTGAGAAATGCGTTTCTCTTGGTGATTTCCTTCTGATGGAATGATGTCCAGATGATCGGGACATTTCCTGAATGCCATTCCTGTTTTTCCTGGTAAACATCAATCATATTCAAATGCATATGTTCATTCAAAATTATCATTGGGACGCTTACGTATTTAAAACAGAAAAAGTGAAAATAGTGATTTTTGAAAGAGCTGCATTGAAAAGAGCCATGATAGGCGGGTTAGCACAGGGAGACAACAATCCTAGAAGTAGGAAACTGTCAGAAAGTTTTGAAAAATATTT
Source organism: Vicia villosa (assembly GCF_029867415.1). Lineage (NCBI taxonomy): Eukaryota > Viridiplantae > Streptophyta > Magnoliopsida > Fabales > Fabaceae > Vicia > Vicia villosa. The sequence goes on along the minus strand of NW_026705850.1, from coordinate 158,222 downwards.
ATGAAGATAAATAGCTATGTGAAAATGATCCAGTCAAGTTTCAACTCTGCTATTGCCAATCTGTCTTCGAGCATCTCATCCCTCACTTGTTGGAAGAAAGTGATTAGACTGATCGGTGTCTTTGAGGTGTTGAATCTTGATGGTGAGTAGGCAGCTGAACGGAACACAGTTGTATGCTTCATTCCCTAACTTTTGCCTAGGCCGCCCTTTCAGGTTTTCAGCCTACCGGGATAGTATTTGTTTAGTCTCTAATTTTTGCCTGGACCGCCCTTTCGGGTTTTCAATCCACCGAGACGCTCATTTTTGCCTAAGTTGCCCTTTCAGGTTTTCAACTTAGCGAGCTGTTTTTTTTTTTAAGAGAAGTATTTTTTGACTATGTCAGCATTCACAGGGTGTGGGAAATCCTCGCCATCCATGGTGGTAAGCAACATGGCGCCGCCGGAGAATATTTTCTTGATTATGAATGGTCCCTCGTAGGTGGGAGTCCATTTGCCTCTGGGATCACCTTGTGGTAAGATGATGCGTTTGACAACCAAGCCACCAGTTTGGTATGCTTGACTTTTGACTTTTTTGTTGAAGGCTTTGATCATGCGCTTTTGGTATAGCTGACCATGACAAATAGCTGCGAGCCTTTTCTCATCAATCAAGTTTATCTGGTCCAACCGTGTTTGAATCCAATCGTCTTCGTCTAGATTGGCTTCTTTCATAATCCTTAGGGAAGGAATCTGAATTTCAATTGGAAGAACTGCCTCCATACCATAGACTAAGGAGAATGGAGTTGCCCCTGTTGAAGTACGCGCAGATGTGCGATAACCATGAAGAGCAAAAGGTAACATCTCATGCCAGTCTTTGTAGGTTACTGTCATTTTTTGTATGATTTTCTTGATGTTCTTGTTGGCAGCTTCCACCGCGCCGTTCATCTTTGGTCGATATGGAGAGGAATTATGATGTTTGATCTTGAACTGTGTGCAAAGTTCAGTAATCATTCTGTTGTTTAGATTTGTGCCATTGTCCGTGATAATCCGTTCAGGGATGCCATACCGACAAATGAGATTGTATTTGATGAACCGGGCTACCACATTTTTGGTGACAGAAGCAAATGAAGCTGCTTCTACCCACTTTGTGAAGTAGTCAATAGCGACCAGGATAAAGCGATGTCCGTTGGAGGCAGTAGGTTTGATTTCTCCAATCATATCAATACCCCACATTGCAAAAGGCCAAGGAGCCGTCAGGACGCTTAATGGAACTGGAGGTACATGTACTTTGTCAGCGTATATCTGGCATTTGTGACATGTTCGGGAGTGATGATGGCAGTCTGTTTCCATGGTAGACCAGTAATAACCTGCTCTAAGGATCTTTTTAGCCATTGTATGTCCACTGGAATGAGTACCGAAGGCACCATTGTGTATTTCTTCCATGATCTGTTCTGCTTCCTTCTTGTTTACACAGCGAAGTAAAGTCGAGTCATGGTTGCGTTTGTATAGGGTTCCATTGCTTAGAAAGAATTTGGCAGCAAATCTCCTTAGAAACTTTCTGTCATTAATGGATGCCCCTTCAGGGTACTCCTGAGCTTCGAGATATCTTTTTACCTCATGGAACCATGGTTTTTCCTCGGTTCCTTCGGTATTGATCTCATTGCAATAGGATGGTTCATCTTGCCTGTAGATGGTGATCATAGGCGCCTCGTTGTCCCACCTGACTTTGAACATGGATGACATGGTAGCTAAAGCATCAGCTAGTTGATTTTCCTCGCGTGGGATGTGTTCGAAAGTGATTTCTTCGAAGTAAAGAATCAAACTCAGCACATATTCTTTGTAAGGAATTAGATTTGGGTGCTTCGTGTCCCATTCCCCTTTGACTTGGTAGATTACCAAGGCCGAGTCTCCGTAGACTTCCAGGAATTTGATTCTTAGATCGATTGCAGCTTTGAGACCCAGAATACATGCTTCGTATTCGGCTATATTGTTAGTGCAATTGAAGCATAACCTGGCAGTGAATGGTGTATGACCTCCTGCGGGGGAAATGATCACAGCTCCGATGCCATTGCCAAGTGCATTAGAAGCTCCGTCAAAAACCATAGTCCACCGGGATCCTGGCCCGGGTCCTTCTTCTGGTCCTGGTTGTTTGTAGTCATTGACTAGCATAATGTCTTCGTCTGGGAAGTCAAAGTTCAATGCTTGATAATCATCCACTGCTTGATGAGCCAGATGATCAGCTACCACACTTCCTTTGATTGCTTTTTGTGAAGTGTATTGAATGTCATATTCTGTTAAGATCATTTGCCATCTCGCTATTCTTCCAGAGAGAGCAGGTTTTTCGAACACGTATTTGATGGGATCCATCTTGGAGATTAGGAAAGTGGTGTGATTTAGCATGTACTGTCTTAGTCGGCGAGCTGCCCAAGCTAAGGCACAACAAGTTTTTTCGAGTAGTGAGTATCTTGTTTCACAATCGGTAAACTTTTTGCTAAGATAGTAGATTGCGTGCTCCTTTCGGCCGGATTCGTCATGTTGTCCTAGTACACACCCCATTGAGTCTTCTAACACAGTTAGGTACATTATCAGAGGTCTGCCTTCCACAGGTGGCAACAAGATTGGAGGTTTTTGGAGATATTCTTTGATTTTGTCAAAGGCTAACTGGCATTTGTCATTCCACCTTTCCACTTGATCTTTCTTCAACAGTTTGAAGATCGGCACACAAGTAGTAGTCATGTGGGCAATAAATCGGGCGATGTAATTCAGACGTCCCAAGAATCCTCTGACTTGTTTCTCGGTACGAGGTATAGGCATTTCTTGAATGGCTTTAACCTTGGCGGGATCAACCTCAATACCTTTGCTGCTGACGATGAAACCTAAGAGTTTGCCGGATCTTACTCCAAAGGTACACTTATTTGGGTTCAGTCGCAACTTGTATTTCTTGAGTCTGTCAAACAACTTGTGTAAATGACCCAAATGTTCTTCCTCGGTGTTGGATTTTGCAATCATGTCATCGACATACACCTCTATTTCTTGATGAATCATATCATGAAATAGCGCTACCATTGCACGTTGATAGGTTGCTCCTGCGTTTTTCAGACCAAAGGGCATTACTTTGTAACAAAAGGTTCCCCAGGGTGTTGTGAAGGTTGTTTTTTCCATGTCTTCGGGTGCCATCTTGATTTGATTGTACCCTGAGAATCCGTCCATAAAGGAGAATACCTTGCATTGTGCGGTATTGTCAACCAGTACATCGATGTGTGGTAAAGGGAAATCATCTTTGGGGCTTGCCCGGTTCAGATCTCTGTAGTCCACGCACATTCTGACTTTCCCGTCTTTTTTAGGTACAGGGACGATGTTAGCTATCCAAGGAGGATAACTTACAACTTTTAGGAATCCGGCATTGAACTGTTTTTCAACCTCGTCTTTGATCTTTTTTGACATATCAGGCCTACTCCTTCGTAGTTTCTGTTTGACTGGAATGCTACCTTCTTTGATTGGTAGGCGATGAACTACGATGTCCGTGTCAAGGCCTGGCATATCCTCATAGGACCAGGCGAATATCTCGACGTAGTCTCGCAGCATTTGAATCAGTCTTTGCTTGACGCTGTGTTCTAAATCAGCCCCTATTTTGACTTCTTTCTTTTCTTCGTTGCTGCCCAAGTTGATGACCTCAATTGGCTCCTCGTGAGGCTGTATGGCCTTGTCTTCTTGTTCTAGCAGCCTTGCAAGTTCTCTTGGCACTTCACAATCTTCCTCACTTTCGTCCTCAGTTTGGTAGATCGGATTTTCAAAGTCATGACGGGCAATAGCAGAATCGTTGTTGACTGGATCCAGAGTGTATGTGAATCTGCAAGTTAATTATGTGAGTATGTGTGAAGAAAAAACATAGCTATTAGAAAGCGAAGAAAGAAGGAAAAAGGATCACAAAATTTAAATATGCAAGCGTCCCATGATTTTATTGAATGCACATGATCATGATATGATAAGCCCTTATAGAAGGACCAGTGTGCTAAGGCACACGGCTTTCAAGCTCATGGTTCGATTGTTCAGGAACCACTTTTATCTTTGCACATTATACACAAAGAAAACAGGAAATGGCATTTACTCCTGGTCAAAGGAGATCACATCCTCAGCTTTCCAGTTGTTCAATCCACTGTTGTGAGCAGGGGGTACCCAGCTGTTCCAGTTGCAGTTGTCTTTTTCATCTTCCACAGCATTGATTTCATTAGTGGGAAAATGAGCCGGTGATCCTTCGGGATAAGGGATATACTCTGCTGGATACGAGAGCCCAGGCTGAGATATCTCTGTTGGCTGAGCGAGATGCTCGATAAGGCCGTCCCATGAAGTCGGGATGATGTCTTGAATAGAGACTTGTGCATCTTGGTGAGGAGTGTATGCTGACAGAAAGCAACCCTCGTTATTTGGTATTTCCCTGGCTTTTTCAAGAGCGAAATTGTCATCGTAATGTTCATCCCATCCAGTTGGGACAATGTCCTCCATGGCAATTTGTGAGCTCGGAGGAGCGGAATATTTCACCATATAGTCATATTTGCCGCTGGGTTCTCCTAGCGTGTCCCATACTTCTTTGGGTGGATTTTGATATTGCTCAGTGGCGGGACTTGTGAAAATTTGATCATTTCCAACTTCATCACCCCATCCAGTCGGGGTAAGGTCCTCCATAGCAATATAAGAATTCTGAGGTTCGGCATACTGATAATTATACCCGCCGTTTGGTTCTCCCACAGCATCCCACATTCCCATGGAAATGGGTGGAATTTCATCTGGATATGGCTGAATGATATGGTTCAAGAACACTCCTTCATCTTCAATAGCGTTTACTTCTTGGCTGACGAAGTGTGACATTAATCCTCCAGAACGAGGACTTTGATCATTCTTTTGATTTTCACTATCATAGCCCAGACCTAGCTTGTCAGATTTGTAGGGTATATCGGGAAGCTGTCCCCATACTGTGCAATCACCCTGTTCAATCATGGCTTTGGCATCTTTGAGAGAAGCCATAGTTGTAGTTGGAGTAGCAGGAATATGCTTGGTGGTAGAGACATCTGGAGAGACCACCTCAAATGATTGGCATGGAGTTTCGATGAATTCGTCCTCCAACTCGACATATTTGGAATTGCTTAGGTGACTAACCACATATTCCTCTTCGCCATAGACTGTGACAATCTTTCCTTTTACTGGATATTTTAACTTCTGATGCAGGGTAGAAGTTACAGCGTTTGCCCCATGTATCCAAGGGCGTCCAAGTAAACAGGAGTAGGCTGGGTGAATTTCCATTACGTAAAAGATAGAATCAAAGATTTGAGAACCCACTCTGATTGGGAGATTCACTTTTCCGTATACCGTTCTGGTTGACCCGTCAAAGGCTCTTACCACAACATCGCTTGGTTGTAACACAATTCCTTCGAAGTCAAGCTTTTCTAGTACTGTTTTCGGTAACACGTTCAGAGAAGAACCGTTATCTACTAGCACATGAGATAGAGTGGTGCCATTACATTCAATGGAGATATGTAAGGCTTTGTTGTGATTTTTTCCAGCAGGGGTTAGATCCACATCAGAGAAACCGAGACCATTGCTCACGGTTAGATTGGCAACACAATTCTCAAATTGGTCGACTGAGATCTCTTGAGGCACATGCGCAGCTTTCAGGAACTTCATCAGAGCTTTGGCATGAGCTTCTGAATATTTTAGCAGAGATAGCATTGAGATTTTTGAAGCAGTGTGCCCCAGTTGCTCAACAATATTGTAATCACTCTTGCAGATGATTTTCAATATTTCCTCCATTTCTTGCTTTGATGGATCCTCAGCAGTGATCTCCACCGGGGTTTGAATTTGTTCAACTTGTGGCTCTTTGCCTCGAGCGTTGACATTTTGATTAGGAACTGGGACTCGGACTGGACCAGCAGCAACATTTGGAGAAATTTCTGGTGAAAAGATTCTTCCACTTCTCGTGATCTTGCTGGTACCCACAATATTACCCACAGTTGGAGTAGTTAACTTTGCGGTCTCTTCAGTCGAGGTACCCTGCTTAACTCCATGAATGTAAACATTAGTGTCATATCCCCATGGGACAGCTTTGTCTGAGGAGTATGGAAATGGAGTTGGACTAGCAATGACTACTGATGCCACTTTGAGTGTAGCAGAAATTTTGAATGGAGCCTTGGCAGAGATTTTGAATGGTAAGCTGGAGATCACTGAGGCATCCTCTATTCTTATCCCGTTTGCAAAGACTTCGCACAGTACGTCCATAGAAGGGAGCCTCTCAAACATAATGATACGGCGATCCATCCATTTTTGAATTCCCATCCTCAGATTTTCACAACCATTGGGCAGGCAGGAGCAGTAAAAGCAGTCGGGGTCACACCCTGGGAAGTAACCAGCTCGGATTAGCTTTCCTTTGACTTCGCAGAGTGGAGTTGATAATTCGTTCACATCATAGATGTAAACAGTGTCCAGGATAGCGTTGACAGTTTTGTCATGCTTTGGCATAGGTGCTGTGATGACATTTGGAGTTTCTGGAGGATCGAACTCAATTTCACCAGCATCTATCATATCTTGTATTTTATTTTTCAGGGCCCAGCAGTGATCTGCGTCATGTCCTGGACAGTTTGAGTGATAGGCACATGTCGCATCAGGGCGATAATTCAGAGAGGAAGTGTTGACATTCCTTGGAGGACCTCTTAAGGTGATCAGATCTGCTTTTAGCAAGTGCTGCAATGCCTGAGAAATTGGCATGTTGATTTTGGTGAAATTTCTTCTTGGTGCATCTGGTCGATGCGTATATTTTGGCTGTTGATCTTTTTGAGGTGCAGATGCGGAGATCAGAACTGCCCCTACAGATTGATGCTGCTCACTTTTGCGACTTTTTTGAATTTGAGTTGCATTGACCTCATTTCTCCCACTGATGGGCCTTTTTGTAGTACCAGAGGTGGAACCTATTTGAATTTTTCCATTTTGAATGCCACTTTCGACACGTTCTCCGGTCAGTATCAGGTCAGTGAAACCTGATGATGAACTTCCCAGCAAATGGCTATAGAAAGGGCCAGTTAAAGTGCCCATGAACATGTCAACTAGTTCGCGATCAGATAAGGGTGGTTGAACCCTTCCAGCCATATCTCTCCACTTTTGTGCATATCCTTTGAAACTTTCTTTTGGTCCCATAGACATGCCCCTTAGTTGAGTACGGGTTGGCGCAAGATCAGCATTGTATTGGTACTGTTTGTAAAAAGCAGCAGCTAATTCTTCCCAAGTATGAACCTTGGTATTTTCCAGCTGGTAGTACCACTCGAGTTGTGTACCCGACAGACTTTCTTGGAAGAAGTGAATCCACAATTTGTTATCCGTTGTATGAGGTTGTATCTTCCTCACATAGGATCTCAGATGTAGTTTCGGGCAAGAAACTCCATCATATTTTGCAAAGACAGGAACTTTGAATTTTGGAGGGATAACAACATCCGAGATGAGCCCCAGATCATTGAAATCTAAGCCAGGTATTTTTTGTATCTCCATAGCTTTCATACGGTCTTCCAGCTGTTGGTATTTTTCATTATCCGGTTCGTCCCCAGAATGATCATTTTCTTCATTTGAAGAGAGAGAGGGTTTAGCAGAACCCTGGTTGCTTTGATTGTCTTCTTGTTCATCATCACCGACTGTTTCAGGGATCGGTGGCTTTGTGAACTTTTTGACTGGAATTTTGATCTTTCTTCTCAGGTGACTCACACCTACAGATCCTTTGGGCTTCTTTTTCTTCTTGATTATCAGGGCTTTCAGTTCTTGCTGCCCCTTTGCCAGTTCCAGAATTGCCACTTGAACTTGGGCATTCTGTGCTTCGAGATTCTTGATGCTCATTTCAGATTCCATCTCTTCTGACTGAAATAAACAGCGAGAAGATGAGAAATCCGTCATGTGAACCTGTTATGCAATGTGTATGACTGGATGCCATGTGTATGCAATGTATGAAATGTATATGCAATGTATATGAATGCAATGTATGAAATGTATATGCAATGCATGAAGTGAAATGTGTGTGCAATGTTTCAAGGATCTTAGAGTTTAGATTTGTTAAAGAAGAAACAAACGTTAGTTAATCAATTTATTTCTTTTTTTTTTTTTTTTTTGCTTCTTTTTTCTTTTTTCTTTGCCTCATTTGGGCTTACAAGACAGAAATAAAATAAATGATCCTTCAGGTCTCCCGTGGACGCTTTCTCTTTGCCCCCAGGAATGTGTTGATCTGCTGTTCTTCTTGAAGCTGTCCGGTGAGCTCCAATATCCTTCTCTCATAGTCCTGACAGTATGATTTGAAGGTGTCTCTTTCCTCTTTGAGTTGAACCCAAGATTTTTGCAACTCTTCTAGGTCAGTTGGCATGTCCGGGTGTAGAATAACTTGAGGTTCATATCCTTCGACCTCTGGTTCAATAGTCACAGGTAGAACAGCAGGATATGGCATAAGGAGTTTCTGAGCATGAGTGCGGACCCATCTGAGGTAGGGTTCCATAGGAATAGAATTCCATTGCCCCAGAGTTTTGCTTTCTATTCTATAGACACTGCCCCATGCATGTATGAACCTTCGTCGGTGTCTATGAGAATCATTCTCGTAATCAAACACAATGCCATGGATAATCATGTCATGAGGACCGTTGCTCCTTGCATATCCGAATTGGCGTAGAGCTAAAGAGGGATTGTAAGTGATGCCTCCTTTGATGCCAAGGAGTGGCACATTAGGGTACTCTCCACAATGATCAATGATAGTAATGTCTCTTTGAAAGAAGTTGTTCCACCGGATATCTGAATGAGACAAAGACATAATCCTGCGAGACCAATGCATTCTTTGTTCATTTCTCAACACTGATCGGGGAAGATGAAATGTAAACCACCTAGCCAGTAGTGGTATACAGCACATGAGAGTTCCTCGTTTCTTCATGGTACGAGTGTGTAGAGAATGTAGAATGTCTCCCAGCAATGTTGGTACCGGGTTACGGATTAGGAAAAGGTTGATGATGTGTACACTTATGAACTGGTCGGGATTTGGGAATAAAACCAACCCATAGATCAAAAGTGCCATAACTTCCTCAAAAGCTGGATAACTTTTGTTTTCTAGCAGTAGTCGAGCCTTTTCCAATAAGAACTTGGCAAGTAAACCCTTAACTCCACTCTTTGTTTCCCAATTGGACTCGATTTCTGATTTCCGCAGATGTAAAGCAGCAGCAATGACTTCAGGTTTTGGAATCCTTTCTAAACCAGTGAAAGGTAATTGATTTCGAACAGGCAATCCCATTAGTTCAGAGAATTCTTCCAAAGTGGGTACCAACTGGTAATCAGGAAAGGTAAAGCAATGATGTTCAGGGTCAAAGAACTGGAACAGGACCCGTATCATGTCTTCTTCAAATTTTGAGGTAACCAAATGGAGTAGGTGACCATGCCTTTCAGTGAATTGAACATTCCTGGGGAATTCTGACACTAAGTCTTTTAGTTCAGATGGTACCGTTGAGATGTTGATTCGGATGTAATCTTTGGTGGCGGGAGCCATTACCTGCAAAAACAAAGGTAAACTCTTTGATCCTTGAAGTGTTTGGTGCAAAAAATGATATGCTTATGATGCAAACATGTGGCACACAAAAACAAATCAAACAATAGCCTTAGGTTTAAAGGCTTGCATGGAGCTGATAGGTGATACCCTCCCCACTGAAGTTGAGTTGGTTAAAACCTGTCCTAGAATAGGATTCGGGTTCTATGATCCTTGGAAGTAACATCTCAATACGGCGCTCGAGCGGCCGATCAAAATATTCCTCGAGGATAACTAACTTCGATCAATTTCAAAGCTAGCCACTTAATAGGCCACAAGTCAAGTTCAACTAAAAAGGTTCTAAGACAAATTAGTGTTTAATGACATTTCGGAAGCCTAATATACTCCTTGATCGTTTTCAAGGGACATCAGTATAAACCAAAGTATCGCACTAACGATGACTACCAGATCAACCGTATCGGTACATGCCGTACAGTTTCCTTGGTCTATTGTCATATACTTAAGGTATCTCGAGATTCGGGTTAGAATCTTTCACACAAGCAAAATACCCAAGCAAGCCTTTGAAAAATAGAGCAATCAAGTCAATCAATTGAAAACATCGAAGTGATCTATTCTCTTAAGGTAACCCCTTTTGAAAACATTTTGTTTTTGAAAGTATCTCCCCAGCAGAGTCGCCAGTTCTGTGGACCTCCGATTTTTTTTAATACCGGGCCATACCTCTGATCTGTAGAGATACGTGAACTGACTCTTTTTTGTCGCTTAATGCTTTCGCATTTTTTTGAAAATTCACAGAGTCGCCACCGACCTTTTATTTTATCCAATTAAGGAAAGGTTTATAAAAGAAACAGAAAAAAGACCTTTAAGAAATTCTGGGTAAGGGGGTAGGTTATACAAAGGGAAGGTGTTAGCACCCTTTGTATCCATGGTTATCCATGGGCTCTTAAGTTTGCTTAGCTCACTTGTTTTTCGATCACTTTTCAATTGCTCTGAAATTGCTCATATGTGGTTTCAAATACCTTTGTAAATTGAATTTTGTAATGATCCGTGTGTGGATGTATACAAAATGCTTGTTTATCTTTCGAAAGATGTTTTGAAAAGAACGTTAACTTTGTAATAACCCGTGTTTGGATGTATACAAAGTATTGTCTTTTTTGAAAGTTTTGAAAAATCAACAGTGTATGAGAATTTTGTTTGTTTTGATTTGAGCAAGCAAACTAGGAGGTCTACCCTGAGTTGTAAGGTCTTTATCCTATTTCCTTTAAAAATCTATCCTTTCACCGGATATAAAAGCAAGGTTCGATTTTGTACTCAAAACAGTAGAATTTTGACTTTGATTTTGAAAGAATGAGAAGGGATTACCTGAAGAGGTGCAAGTGTGATTGTGATTGGATTCAGATATTTATCTTTGAAGTTAGTGATCTAACGGTTCAATTTTATCTTTGACATACACGCAGTTTATATTTGCTGGAAATTAAAATGCGGAAATGTAAAGTGCGGAAAGTAAATCTACGCTATTACATCGATTGTGCAGGAAATGTAAACTAGCCTATTTACATGAATTTGACATCCTATACATTTATCTAGGAATTTTAAATTGCAAGAAAAATAAAAGGCATGTTTTTGGATTTTTTATGATTGATTTTAATTATAATTAATGCATGATTAATTAAATTAAAATGAAGAAAAAAGATGAAAATAGATTTAAACCTAGAAATTAAGTTTAAAATATGTACAAAATATTTGTTAATTAATTTTAAAACAAAACTAATTTTTTTGGAATTTTTGGAATTGATTTGAAATTGATTTAAGTTAATTAAAACATAATTATGCAAATAATTATACAAATAATTAAAACTTAAAAAGAAAATTATTCAAAATATGTACAAAATTAGTTTATAATATATAAACAATATTTAACACAAAGAACAATTTTTTTTATGATTTTTTGATTGGTTAGAATAATTAAAAAGCAAATATATAAATATATACTAATTAATTATGCAAAATATTGAAATTTTGAAGAAAAATAAAATATTTTTATTTCAGAAAATAATATATTATTTTAGAAGTCTAAAAATATTTTTTGTGTATTTTTTGGATTTTTAAAACTATTTTTAATTAATTTAACAAAGAAATTAAAATAAAATAGAAAATAAAATAGAAAATAAAAGGATACTGATCCTGTGTGGTAATCAGTGAGGGAGCATGGTGGGGAAGAGTGATCTGGCGCGTTGGATCATTCATTAAATGAGATCAGATGGTCCAGAAATTGAGGCACGTGGTGATCAGTACACCTGCAAAGCACTGAATTAGTGGAAAGTTTAAAAACACGCGCGCGCTTCTGGACCAATGAGGGGGAGACACCTCATCGTCTTCAACCTTCAGACAAGGCCTTTTACAGCGCTTTTGTAAAAAAGCGCTATTGTAAGTGAACCCTAAATCTGCAAAATAACGAATAGGGTCAAACAAGCATAGAAATCAGGCGCGATGGTACCATTGGATTCGTCTTGTTCCACTGAATGTAACCCTGCCCTTAATTTGTTTTAATTTTGGCCCTAATGAAGAACCCTAATTTTGAGCTAAGTAAACCCTAAAATGGTATATGCTACAAACATCCATTAAAATCCAATTGAAGCTCCAGAAACGACCAGAGCTTCAAACCAAACACAATTATGCATCTACATCTTGTTAAATATGCGTGTGTTATGAGATATAAGTTGGTTTTAGTTTGAACAAACCGTGGCCTATATAGCTCGATTCAGTGATGTTTAGGACTTGCAATTGATTGGAATAGTTTCAGTGAAGCTCAGAGATGATGTTTGAATGCTTAGTTTGTATTGAAATGGACTGAAATTAAAAACTCGAATTTGAATTTTCTTTGAATTTTTTTTAAGTGATTACAAGTGTATATGAGCAAGGCTTTGTTTCTGATTCGTGTCTCTTTGTTACTGAAGTGCTATAGCTTATTTATAAGCATTAGAGTGCTTAGAAACTAAGCTAAAAGCATTGATGAGTTTGTTGGAATCTTGACTTTTTCAACATTGGTAGCTTTGAATTTAAGCCACCATGGCTTGATTTTCTTCAATCTCCTCTGCTGTACTTTGCTTTGGGACAGAAGTTCCTTGAATGAGTCATGCTTGGAATACAAGCTATTCTTTATCCATGCATTTTCTTTTTAATTTTAATCTTAAAATAAGATAAAATCATGCAAAAATGGATAAAAAATGATGTGGGCTTAGTCTTGGTCGTGGGAGGCCCATATCATCATGGAAATGATGTTTGAATGCTGAAAACTTGGCCCCATTTGGAAAAAATGCATTTTTGAACAATGTTGATTTCATGTATTTTCCCAAAATTTAGCCAACTTCAACAAGGTGTAAATCCTTCAATTTTTGTCATATGAAGGAGATCTTGCACTTTTTGGAAACCTCAAAGAGTCCTCTAACCAATGTCTTTGGTCTCATGTCAAAATGATTTTTGAAGCTCCTTGTGTGTCCTTTTGAAAAAAGTGTCTTTTTGTTGACTTTGAAAATGACCTGTAATGTCTTTGATCATATTTTTCAAATGGTGAATCCAATGACCATGGGATCAATGGCATTTGAAAGATAATTGAATTTCCTTCAAAACAAGCTTTGGTTTGAATTTTTTGGATGAAGGATGAGAGAGTTATGATCAGTCAAAGTTGAGTTGACTTTTCAGGCAAAAACCCTAATTTTGAATCTTAGGGTTTTGTTGATTTTTGATCTTTCCTTGATGAATTATGATCATCCAATGATCAAATGATGAATCCTTTGACAAAATATGGACTTTGACAAAAAATTTCATTTTTGACTGTCTGTTGACTTTTTTGGTCAAACGGGTCGTCTGTTGACTGTTTGAGCTGCTGACGGTGCGTCTGAGTGAATTGAAGTTTGAAAATTTGTATGATGGTACTTTGAGATATATGGATGTGTATGAAATCCATTTGAGCTCTCAAAAACTTGTTGCTCCTGTAAAAACAAGAAAAACCCTGATTAGGGACTGTTTGTGTAGGAGATAGTTAAGCGTACCTGATTTTTGTGCAGTGTTGAGTCTCTGCTAATCGCGTGATATTCAGAAGACTTCTAGCACAAAAGATCTTGGAATTTTGAATTGTGAAAGATTGATTTGATTGATGGTACAAAACACTGAGAATTGTACTGTCAGCAGTTTGGCTGTCAACTGACTGTTCAGGTATTGATGCAGCAGTTAGAGTGAAAAATCAACAGTCAAAGTTAATTTTCTTTTTTTGTTGTTTTTTGTTTTTGTTTTATGTGAAAAATGAAAGTTTATTTACATGACTTGTTAGAAAAAAAAACATAGACATAATAAATAACTAATATTTACTGTTACCAGTACAGTCTGAGTTTCCTGATTCTGCGCCTGCAAAAAAGATTTAACTCTGTACCAATTGTGTCAGTACTATTTATCTGTAAATAAATAGCATGTGTGAAGTAATAAACAGTATTTGGCGTTTGCGTAAGAATAAATTCAACTGCAAGCCAAATTACTGTATAAGAAAAAATTCTAAAAACTAAGTATTTCATATGTCAGGATATTTGTTGAAATAAAAATCCATGATTATATGAGACCCTTAATTTTCAGATTGGAGTTTTCTTGAAAAATATGTGGGCAAATTTTGGGGTATAACACTCTTCCTAGTAGAGTTGATTGGGAGAAAGTTGATAAAGAATTGTCTTCTTCTAGATCTGCACCTCATCAAACTACTTCTTTGAAGCCTTCCTATAGAGTTTGGACTGAGATTATTCTAGGATCTCTCTATCATAGAAAGCGATCTCTTGCTGCTACATATGTAAATCAGGATCAGAAGTATGTACTTTTCTGCATTGGAAAAGGTATACAAGTTAATCTCTCTAATATTCTCTTTCAACATTTGAAGACAAATATTGAAGAATCAAGAGATGAAGAGCGTAAGAAGAATCCAAATTTCAAAAAGAACACTATTCCTCTTGCCAGCATGATTTTAGAGATTCTGATATCCCTGTACCAGAATATGCTGAAGATGCTTCTACGTCAGAAGCTGATGCTGAGAGACAAGATGCTGAGAATCATCCTGCTGATAAACTTCCTGCTCAGGAAAATCAAGATGATGTTCTCATGATTGATGCTGCTGTTGAGCATGCTATTCCTTTGAATGATAGTTGTGAAGCTTCTTCTGTTGAACCTTCTCTTCTGGTGAACACCATGAAGGCTCTTCAAAAGAATCAAGATGCTCTAGCTTCTCGTTTGGATAAGCATGAAGATACTCACAATGGGTTTTGCTCATTCATGAAGACGCAGACAGAAAGCACTTCTGAGATTCAAAACCTTCTGGCCAAGATAGTCTCTAGGCTAGGCTAGACGTAGGCTTTTGGTCTTAGTTGTTTTCTTACTTTTTGCATCTGTTTCTTGCATCTGCTTCTCTCCTTTTTGTATCTTCTGATATTTTGTTGAATCAATGAAATATTATCTTCTCTCATATTGTTTGTTTTTCATCTGAATCTTTTGTATGCTTTTTGATGTTATGATAAAAAGGGGGAGAAACATGATAATTGATTTGATTTATTATATCAGTTGCTGGGAGTAAGTCTCAACATTCCTAACAATATTTGCAAGTTCTATGTCTTTGAGATTTTTGCAGGATTGAAGATATTCTGAAAAAGCTCAACATGAGAAGCAAAGACATGAGGAAAAGCAATTCTATAAAGAAACATGTTCTTGGAATTGAAGCAAGCTTAGTGTTGTGAAGCTTCAAGATCAGAAGCAAGAAGGAAGAATGTTATGATATTCTCGTGGCAGAATATGCTCTAACACATTCTTATCTCTCATATGTTCTGATACATATTTCTTTTAAGAACTTATCAAAGTGTGCTCTGATATTGTTTAGCATTACTCTGATACATGTACTTTCTTAAAAGAGTGTTCTGATTCATTCATGCTCTGACTTTTGTTGTCTACTTTGTTCTGAAACATTTCAGGATTTAAAGATGCTCTGATGATGCTCTGGTACATTCAAGACTGTTCTGATACAATCAAGCATGCAATGATTCAAGAAGAAATTCAAAGCTCTGAAGCTGTCCTATGGAAGCAAGATGCAGAAGCTCTGAATGTTCTGAAGTTCTAGGCAAATGTGAACGTCTCGACTGAAATGGAAAATACTCAGGGAAGTCTTTTATTTATAAACTCTTCTAGTAGTTATTTCAGGGGGAGATTGTTAATCTCAGGGGGAGATTGTAAATCTCATGGGGAGACATATTCTCACACTATGTTTATATGCCTATGCTATAACTGTGTAATTGTCTTTGGTAATCTGATACTCTTATTGCAAATTCATATCAATTATATATGATTTTGTCATCATCAAAAAGGGGGAGATTGTTAGAACAAGAATTGTTCTGATCAATATTCTTAGTTTTGATGATAACAATGTATATGAATTTTGTATAAGACAATGTGGTACTCTAATCCTATGCATTTTCCATTTCAGGAAATATATATAGAGTATGCACAATTCAGCGCAAGAAGCACTGACTCAGAAGGTTCAAGTATGCAACATCAGAACATGCTCTCGCAAGACATCAGAAGATGGTCAAGCAGAATCAGAACATGGTATATTGAAGCATCAGAAGAACTTGAGATTAGAAGCAGAAGCACTGAAGTTCTTATGGTATCACGCTAGAAGCACTTCAAAGTCAGAAGACAAGAAGATGCTCTGCACCAAGTTGTTTGACTCTGATTAATTCAAACATTGTATCTACAAACATCAGATCAGAAGCAAGTACAAGATGGCAGGCTATGCTGACCGACAAAAGGAACGTTAGAAGCTATTAAAGGCAAAGTCAGTTAAAGCAGGAAAAGCAGGGCTCGAGGTAGTTGACAAAAGAGTGAAACATTAAATGCAATGTTGTACGGATCACGCAGCGCATTAAATGCTCCCAATGGTCATCTTCTCAAAACGCCTATAAATAGTGAAGTTCTGATCAGAAGCAAGGTGACGAATTTACGAACAACTCATTCATACTTGCTGAAACGCTGCTGAATCAAAGCTTTCAAACTTCATCTTCAACCTCACATTACTTTTGTAATATCTTAGTGAGATTTAAGCTTAGAACTTAAGAGAAATATCACAGTTGTAATTATAGATTATTAAGAAGCATTGTAATACTCTTGTAAGAATTTGCTTACATTAATTTGTAAAAGGTTCCTAGAGTGATCAAGGTGTGATCAAAATACTCTAGAAGACTCAGAAGGTATCTAAGTGGAAAACCATTGTAATCAAGGTTGATTAGTGGATTAAATCCTCAGGTGAGGTAAATCACTCTAAGGGGGTGGACTGGAGTAGTTTCGTTAACAACGAACCAGGATAAAAATCATTGTGCAATTGTTTCTATCTTAAGAGTTTTTAAAGGAACACTTATTCAAACCCCCCCTTTCTAAGTGTTTTTTCTATCCTTCATTTACTACCACGTGTGTTAACACGTCTTTATGTGTTTGGAATAAAATATGTGATCCATACTCGATGTGCATAGGGATGAACCGTGAGCTCGCCACATGATCCCTCCCTTTTGTGCCCAATCTCCTCTCACGTGACTCCTGAGCCAGGCATACTATAGACCTACCTCTTTGAGACTAAGGAAAGATTCCAATTCACATTTCTTCTAGCATGAGGCCGGGAGGGTCAATATGATTAAGCTAACAGATGTTGATTCATAATTTGTCAAACATGAGGCCTGGGAAGGGGTGTGATTTAAGCAAAATAAATATGTTCCCTTGCCAACAAGGCCCTCGTGGGTGAGTCTCCCGGGAAAGGCATAGGAAAGCTGAGTCCCTAAAGAGAGGTCTAGAAGGGAAAGTCCCACAAGAAAGGCCTTGAAGGACGAGTCCCCCAAGCGGGACTAAAAGAGAGAGACCTTCGTGTACAAGTCCCTTAGGAAGGTCCTTGAAGACGTGTGACAGTGGGATTCCAAGGCACACATGATTCATTTAATTATACATAATGGTGGAAGTTATTCAGGAAGTTCCAAACAATGTAGGTCGTTGATGTGTTTTCATAATTACAACATGGGTCATTGATGTTCTGCCCCTACATGAGTAAGAGCAACTATATTGTATGGTTATGATGGCCTACATTGTCTAAGAGCTTAACAAATCTATATATTTTTGAGCCATAGTTTTTTCTCTTTCATTGCCATCTTTCCGAGTTTGACTTTTGTATTTCCTTAGGAAACTTTCTCCTCAAGATCATCTTCATTTTCATCATCCATAATCGTTTCATGTATTGAGTCTATTCTCTCCCTAAATGAGAATTCCAGTGATCTTAAAGGGGTGGCGCTCCATGGAACCACTTGTGAAGTTAAGACTCTCCATCCAATGTGTTTTGATGAAGACAAAGTGAAAGTCAAATAATCATGTCAAAAAGTATGGAAAAAGCTTCAAGAACAATGTATCAATTCAAGTGTCCAAGTCTTATCATGAGCAAAAGCTAGCACCAAATTATTCAAAATTAAAGCTGAAGACTAAGTATGGATCTTGATTGATAGAGGTACAAGCATGCAATTATATTGATAATTTTAGTGCTCAAATTATTCTCCAAAAAATCACTTGCATGCATTGGCCATTTGTGTTTAAAATTACTTTCAAATATAATTTTTTTAATCATATTTGAACCATGTTAAATCACTTTTAAATATAATTTTTTTATCATGTTTGAACCATGTTAAATCACTTTCAAATATAATTTATTGACTTGAATAAATCAATTAAATGTTGCATTAAGTTGGTTCAAATAATTAGACAAAATTTTTCATTTTTTTTAAACATGCAGTTTTTGGTAAATTGTGGCATTTTTACCTCCCATAACAGCACAAAAACCACCACAATTTACAACGTTCGGAAACAGTATTTTTAAATTTGAAAATTGAAAAATGCTGTGAACTTATTAAGTCAAGTGACCGTTTTAACTGACTTAAGAAGTGTTGTACAGAATTTAAAATTATGTTTTTTCATGAACCAGTGTTATTTTAAACTATTGCAAACCTTCATGAAAATGTCTCAAAATTTACCATGTTTCATAGAGGTGTTGTGCACTTATAAATACATGAAATTTCAAATTAAAAATCACCTCTTCCATTGCAATTAACATCATTATATTCATTCATTTTCAAAATCAAGTGTTTTGATACTTTAACTTTTATTGAGAATTTTTCTACATGTGTTCTTCATATTATTTCAGAAAAATTTCTCTCTCATTCATAAACACTTGAGCACTAATATATCTTTATAAATTGCTTGTTGGAAGGGAAGATCAATCCAGAAGCTGCTGGCTCATATGATAGTATACCAGAATCTGACCCAACTCCTGGAGATCATCCAGAAGATGCATATTCTAAAGAAGCCCTAGATTGTTTAGAAGTTTAAACCTTGGCTATGCAAGAGGAGCTGAACCAGCTCCTGAGAAATGGTGTTTGGGATATTGTCCCTAGACAAAACCAGAGAAACATTATTGGAAAAAGTGGATATTTAGAAATAAGCTGAATGAACAAGGAGAGGTGATAAGAAATAAAGCTAGACTGGTAGCTCAAGGCTAGAAACAACAAGAAGGTATATATTTCTCTGAAACCTTTACACCGGTTGCAAGGTTAGAGGAAATCAAACTTATTCTCTCTTATGTTATTAATCATGATATTATTTTATATCAAATGGATATTAAGAGTGCTTTCTTAAATGGATTCATTTCTGAAGAAGTGCATGTCAAACAACCTATTGGGTTTAAGGACTCTGTCCACCCAGATTTTGTTTTCAAACTGAAGAAATCCCTCTAAGGACTCAAACAAGCTCCAAGAGCTTGGTATGAAAGATTGAGCAATTTCTTAATTGAAAATGGTTTTCAAAAAGGTCAGGTTAACATTAAATTATTCAGAAAGACTCTAAATAAGGATATCTTAATTGTCTAAATCAATGTTGATGACATAATTTTTTGTTCTACTAATGCCTCTCTTTGCAAGCAATTTATTGAGACCATGCAGGCTGAATTTGAAATGAGCATGATGGGAGAATTAAGATTCTTCCTTGGGATTCAAATCAACCAATGCAAAGATGGGACCTATGTTCATCAATATAAGTATATAGAGGAGCTTTTGAAGAAGTTTAATCTTGGAGATTGCAAGATTATGGCAACTCCTATGCATCTTACCTGCAGCCTGAACAAAGAAGAAAGCAACACAATGGTAGATCATAAGCTATATTGAGGTATAATTGACTCTTTACTTTACCTCACTGCTTATAAGCCTGATATTTTATACAGTGTATGCATGTGTGGAAGATTTCAATCAGATCCTAGAGAAGTTCACTTAACTGCTTTTAAGAGAATCTTTAGTATTTGAAAGGTACATCAAATATGGGTTTTCTTTATAAGAAATTTCTAAATTATAAGCTAGTTGAGTTTTGTGATGCTGACCATGCTGGGGATAAAAGTGAGAGAAAATCCACAAGTGGAAAATTTTAATTCATTGGTGAAAACCTAATATCCTAGGCCACTAAAAGACAAGCAAATATTACTTTGTCTACATCAGAAATAGAATACATCTCAGTTGCTAAATGTTGTACATAACTACTTTGGATGAAATATCACCTAGAAGATTATCAGATCTGTGGTAACAGTATACCTATTTTCTGTGATAATATTGATGCCATTTGTTTAACAAAAATTCCTGTTAAACATTCTAGAACAAGCACATTGAAATTAAATATCATTTTATTAGAGATTATGTTCAGAAGAGTGTTATAGATATTCAGTTAATTGGTACTGATCATCAATGGGCTGATATATTTACCAAGCCTCTTATTGTGGAGATATTTGAATTTATCAAAAAGAATCTGAACATGGTGTTTATCAAGGAGTAGTGCTTGATTCTGAATGGAGTATCAGTCTCTGAAAATGATCAAAGGTAACCATATCAAAAAGCCACAAGAGAGCCTCTGATATTAGGCTACCTCCAAATTATTTCAGTTTCTGAAACTCTGGACTTTAATATTGTTGTTAAACTCGGATACATTAAATGGGATTGAATATTTAATTTTTGGTAAATAAAAATCTTGCTTAACTCATATTGGCAATACATCTATTAAGACTAAAGTTAATGCAATTCTTTGGTCTCAAACTGAGTCTATTACAAGTAAGGTACAAAATGTCTAGCATCCATATAGGTAGATCACACTTCTCTATCTATCATATGGGTGCTAGAGTTAAAACTCTTTCATTGGATAATCTTTTTCCCATTCATGAAACCTAAAGTAGGACATCCTCATCATATTTTACATCCTCTTCTTTGGTGAGTTTTTCTTATGGTTTCTCTTATGTGTCTTTAGTAGTGTTATCAGTTGTGTTGACACTCTCATTTGTTATTACCTTCTAAGTACCTTCACTTACTTCAGTCTCTTTGTTCTCTTCAATTCTCTGATTCTGATAAAGAGTTATTGATGGTTCCTTCCCTTCTCCTTGTGTTAGCTTAATCATTTTTAAGCTAGTGTTTTGAAATGTGTCATTCTTTTGTTATGAAGAGCTTCTTTTATAAGCATGTTTAAAATAACAAATTGTTTCTTTTATTTTTTGTGCCTAATCAGTTTTTACAAACAAGCTGGTTTGGTAGTCCTTTTTCAACCACTATTCCTTGGTTCCTGTGTTTGTGTCCTAGTTTTAGAAATCAGTTTGACTTTACTAAGAAGATGTATTGATTATTGGTCATAATCTGATTGGATACCATGAGTTAAAATTGATTTTTATCATATTTACTTAGAATTAATTTTTCTTGTACATTTTATTGAACTGTACTACGAAATTTGTGGAAAATGGAGTAGATATGTGTTGACAGAAAAGGATTAAATTTTCATTGATAGAAGAAGGAAGTATATTCATAAGCATTTCAGATACAACACAATAAAGATAATATTTGATATTTTTGGCCTTGAAAAAGTTTCCCCGACTGTAATCCTACACATCTTCATCATCTGAATCGAAATGAATAATATCTTAATTTGAATCAGAAGAGTCTTCGTCTCTGGGAGTCTTCTTCTTCTTGGACTTCCTCTTCCTTGACGCCTCTGGGGCTGCCTCGGGCTTGGAATCTTCAGGATTTGAGCTTATTTCAGGAGGTTTAACCTCTTTATGCCTCTGCTCAATGCACTTCGTCACAACCTTTGTCTCCTTGACCATGGTAGTCTCAAAAGTAATAGAAGATTTAGAGCTCTCAACTGAAGTACTCATTTTTTATTTAGAAGGAGGTGAAGATGATTTGTGTGGTTTGAAATTGTGAGTGTACGCTTTTATAATGGCCCGATTGGAATATTAATCATGTTACGTGTTATGATCATTGATTCTTGGAAGTTTAAACACCAATAGTTGTTAACACATGTTACCTGCTCTATATTACATTTTTTCACTTCTCAGTTTCCATTTCTCGGAAGATGACAACATATTGATTTTTGTTAGAACAAGGGTGGGTTCTGCAATATATCTCTGAGTTTTGATGATAACAATGAGTATGTTTGTATAAACAATTTTGGTACTCTAAAGTTTGTTATTTTTGAGAATTTAAAAAACAGATTCTAATCTAATGAAAGAAATGGCCAATACATCTGAAGAATCCATGTTACGTTTCTGTGCTACACATGTTCTGTTGAACAGTAGCAAAACACTTCAGAAGGCTCTGAAGTATATGAATTTGTACACTATCTGAAGAAACCAAATGTTGAAGATCTGAAGACAAAGGTTCTTAGGAACAGTCCAGATGCTGAAGACTTTTATTTCTGAAGATAAAGTGTATTGAAGAAGAAATGCTGAAGACTCTAAAGACGCAGTTCTGAAGACTCTGAAGACTTGAAGCTCTGAAGACCCAAGGCTTATTTTCTGTCTTCTAACTCATACTCAGCAGAGCCTTTGAAGTCCAAGAAGAATAGAAGATAACATTTATGTAGTACATTGTACGTGGTACAAAACGAATGTTTCGCTCCACTACCATGAAAGGACGGATGCGTTGTATTATCTTATCCCCCACTACGTTCAAGCTGCCAACCTTTTGGAAGTTCCAGATTTACCCTTCAACGGATATATTATTATATTTGGCTATAACTATGCTTGAAGATTTAAGAGGAAAAGCTGTTAATTCACGATTATTCATACACTCTCAAAAGACTGTTCATAAACTTTTCATTCTCTTACGTCTAGAATCTGAATTTACTGTTCACTCTAGCTTGTGTAGAAGCATTCATTGTAAACAAATTTTCTTTCAAACTATAGTTTGATATTTTCCTTAAGAGACCAGTTGGTCAGATTTCTTAAATAGTCTAAGATTAGTGTGTCTTAGAGGTTGTATTGTTAGTCACTTGCAGTTAGCTTGTGCATTGTAATAATCTTGAGATTATTTGATTAAGTCCTTGATTGATAAGGCGAAATCAACTTGGGGTGGACTAGATTAGCTTGATAATTTTCAAGTGAACTAGTATAAACATAGCTTGTTCTTTCCTTCTTGCATATTTATCTTTATTATCAAGAATCATCTTTTAAAATGGGAAAAGCTTTTGGTGTTAAAACCCTATTCAAACCCCATTTTCTAGTGTTTTTCACACCTTCAATTTTTTGCCGAAGGAAGAAATTATTTTCATTTTCTCTTCCTTTCGTATCTTCAGTGCCTTGAAAGCTGAAATAATAATGGATTATAGTTCAGTATCCTTTTCTTTATCTACTCTTTTTATTTACTTTTTGTTGATGACAAAAGGGGGAGAAATATGAGAGTATTTTAAACAGTATGATAAAAATATTTTCTATTTTTTTTATTCAGATCCTAAACCCAATTTAGTTAACTTATGTTATATGCTTAAATTTTTGTTAATAAAAGTTTAATAACTTGGATAGAACTTAGGGGGAGCTTATAAAACTATTAGACTTAGAGAGAGCTTACAAACCTCAGGCTCTGAAGCTGTCAAGTTTTTTAAAAATAGTTTAAAAAACTTGGATAGAACTTAGGGGGACCTTACAAACCTCAATCTATGGGCTTTTAGACTCGGGGTGAGCTTACAATCCTAAGAATATGATGTTATCAAGTTGTTTAAACTAACTGATCATTATTCTTAAAATACTTATGTTTGTCATCATTAAAAAGGGGGAGATTGTTAGAATAAAATTTGTTCTTTCTCCATGGATTTTAATGATAACAAAGTACTTAAAGAACAATAGTGAATACTAACATTTATTTAAGTGTGCAGAATCATTAAGCTAGTAATTAGCTAGGTTCTGACCCAGTTAAATAGCTTGTAAAGAAGAAGCATAGAATTCATATTTTAATAAAACATAATCTGATTTTCAAATAAAACCTCAGCGCCATATTAACTCAGCCTATGATAAGCTGTGAACATAGTATAACGCCTTTTGGTGCGTACTTGAGCAAAAGCAGCTCCATCTTATCAACTTCCAAAATTATAGAGAAAGTCAACTAGAGGTTTTAACGCAAGGCTTAAGGCTGTGTGATACGATTTCTTCAGTTTAATCTTGCATGCCTTATGGACTCCTTACTTGAGAAAGACGCAATGGATAAAGAGATTGTTCAAAAGATGAAGATCCTTATCGTACCTACTCCAACGTCTCTCTCTCTCTCTTGGAAACCGCTTCTTCAGCAAAGATACTTATGTGAACAAGCTTCCATCGTCTCTTTTGTTCCCTCTATAAAAGGAGCTGAAGATTCAAAAGAAGTAACAAGAATACATATAACAAGATAGAACAGGAACTGTTTCGCTCTCTAAGCTTTCATACATAGTTGTTGTATTGCACATAGACTTGATTTTTTCTTACACTTGTATATCCTAGAAATCTCAAGTAACAAACCCTACAATATTTGTTGTCTCTAGCAACACTTTTTTAGATAACATATAAAAATGGTTGCCTAAAATTCATATAGGCGACGATTTATGGTTGTTGCCAAAAATATTTGCAACCCTTGATAATTGTTGCCTAAAATAATTTTGGGTACATTTTTGAGCGTCACTCTTTTATTTTTTTGGCAACGATTGTTAACTGTGTTCTTAACTACTTTTGGGGATGATTTTGTAGCGTCATTATACTATTTCTTTAGCAATGTTTGATGATTGTCCCCTTAAATACTTTTGGGGTCATTCTTAGATTGTTACATTATTTATAATAAAAGGCTACTTTCTTCAATGTTGCATAAAATTTTAGCAACATCAAATTTTTAGGCAATCTTCCCTCCAAACTTATACGCTAAAAAACAAATATTTCCATTGAAACATTATTAAAATAATTTTAATATAAAAATCATCTAACACATAATACAATAATATATACATATATATATATATATATTATAGAAATAATTTTTTAGAAATAATATCTATATATATTATAGAAATAATTTTTTGTTAATTTAAACTTTTCAGTACCATCAAAACCATCGATCAAAACCATCAACCTTTTCATATTGTAAAAAAAAAAAACATTGAAGGATGCTCCTCAATGTAACCTCACACCTTCATCAAACTCGTTCCGTAATTCTTCAAATCACTCGTCAAATCTAAATCTTTCCATAATTCTTCAAATCGAACCTGAATCCCAAATCAAACCAAAATCCCAATTGTTTTGTAATTCCTTAAATCGATCGTAAAATCCATCCCAAATCAAACCAAAATCCCAATCTTTCCTCAAACCCCAAATCTGAGAAGGTTGATTCAACAAAAAAGAATAAAATAAGATTCAAATTTCAAAAAACCGCTACCTTAAACCCCAATCACACGGACTGCTCAAACCCTAGAAGAGCTTCTTAGTGCTCATCTTCCTTAATCCCAATCTCATTCCATAATTATTCTTCTCTTCTTCATCGACCACATGTACCTCTAATTGTGCTATATTATTTATAATTTGTAAAAGTCTCAAACAATTTGTTTGAGCAAGGAAGTCTCTTTCAGGTTGAGTGAGCAAGGGATTCTCAAACAAAGCGTTTGAGCAAGGAAGTCTCTTTCTAGTTAGATTGAGCAAGGAAGTCGTGAGCTATGATTTTAGGAAATGATTCTCTTTCTAGTTAGATTGAGAAAAGAAGTCTTGAGCTATGAGTTTAGGCAAGGAAGTGTCTTTCAGGTTTGATTGGGCAAGGAAGTCCTAACCACGTATGTTTGGACAAGGAAGTCTCTTTCAGGTGCGATTGAGCAGGAAGTCTTGGACTGATGTGTCAAAGCAAGTTGTAATCAGGTTCAATTTATAGTGAAAAGCTCTTGTGCGACAAGGGTACTGGACTACTCTTGTTATAAAGGAACCATGATAATTTTTTGTGTTATTTACTTATTGCTTCTGCACTTTAAATTATTCCGCTGCAGCTTACTCTAACTTAGAACCTGAACTTGGTCAGATTAAGAAGTTTTTTTTAAAAAAAAGAAAAAGTTATCAATGATAGGTGCCAAAATATCAATATTTTGTGTATGTAATTTATGGCACTTATCAATTCTTTTGTTAATATTTTTTGAATAATTCCCCGCTTAGGTTGTAAATATGTATAAATTGTGTTTAATCAAGTTTCCGTGTATAGAGTGTACCGTTTGATAGTTTTATGTCTTTTTGTATGTAATGGTGCATATTTGGAGCATGAGCAATATAGTGTCAAAGGCACATCTTGAAATACACAATTTTGGAGGAAAATAAGGTTCTAAGGTCGCACTTAGAATGCTATATGGGTGCTTAGCGTGCTCTGGGAGTTAAAATATAAGATTTTGGCAGAGAGGACCGCACTCAGCATGCTCGTAGCATGCTAAGTATGTTATGACTGTGCTCAGCACGCTTGTAGCATGCTCATCAGCATAAGGCGGTTTGGTCCAATAAGTGACAGCACGCTTAGCGGGCTTAGTGCCCTTAGCGCACTAAGCGCAGTCTGCGTGTTTTTTAAAGTGTATAAATAGATTCTTTCACATTTTTAGGTTATGCTTTTGGGGGGTTTTGTATCCCAATTCCATCAACTTCATTCTTTGGTAGATTAGATTAGAAAATAACTATGAAGCTTGCATTTGGATGATTGGAGGTGAATTGATCGTTGATCGGAGCTGACAAACTGGGAGATTTTTTACTCATCTCTCTTCTTCTTCTTCTTCTTCTTCTTCTTCTTTGTGTATTCTATTTTATTTGGGTTTGTGTATGTATTTACTTTGAACTCATGTATAATTGTCGCCCATGGCATTATATTTAATCTGGCTTACAAATTTGTGTTGATTGTTATCTTGGATTTTAGCTCTGTGCTAGGGGTTTTGGGTTGTTTTATACTGCTCGAATCCTTATCAAGGATGATTATATGTTAGTTTCTTGATTCTAGAGATAAATTTAGAGCTAACAATCTTTATGGGTGTCGAAACTCAATGCTTTCGTGTTGTTTGTGTCGGTTGAGAGATCGTTGATACGATTGATTTAAATGTCAGTTGTGTTGTTGAGGTTGGCTGAGAGATCGTCGCCGAGATGATATAGTAGTTCTCTCTACTTTGGGTTAGAAATGACTTAGGGTTTGAGCAATTCCAGATGACATTAACGAGTATTGTAGGTTGGGTATAACTGGTCGATATGTTTAAGTCTGTGAGGAGTGATTATATTTGCATGCCTGATAAACTAATTCTATCCGAAGAATGTCTTTATTTTCTGTTCATATATTTTATTTTGTGTTTTTACTTTCAACCCATTCAAACCCAAGCTCAAAAACATAGGAACTGTTGAATGGCATTCTAACGACCATTCTAAGTGGACACGATAAATTCCCGGACTAATACTTCCAAATATTTTGTAACTTGTCGCTATGCCGCGTCTAACAAAATGGCGTCGTTGCTAGGGAATGGTGTTGTTTTGGATTGCATCGCAATAGTTCCTATGGTTTTAAGCTTTGTATATATTGTATATATTCTATATGTTTACCTGTATATTTTCACTTGTACATGTTTGCTTGTACATGTTTACTTGTCTATGTTCACTTTATAGATTTACTTGTATGTGCTTACATATAAGTGTACTTTTGTTAGTGAATGTTGGCTAAACAAGTTGAAATTGGACCATTTCTTAATTTTAAATCTTCACTTCTCAACTTGGGAATCCAACGTTCACCAATTTTCCTTTTTTGTATGTTAATAGTTGTGTTTGTTTTCATGCTTGTATATTTGGTGTTTTTCGTTTATGTTTGTGTAAGTGTTGTATATATATTTGTACCTGTAATGTTTGTTAAGTGTTTTGGTTAGGACACTTTCTTTAGGTTTGCACGGTGAGACATAACCATGGTATGGCGAGAGGAAGCTACTTGCCAAACACGAAAACAATAAAGGCTTCGAGCTAACAACGTAAAACAAGCGCTTGTTGGGAGGCACCCAATGGTTGTAAGTTTTGTTTTTTCTATTTGGTTATGCAAATGAGATAGTGTAGGTGATTGTGGAGGTTGGTTGTAGGACTGCATTTTGTTCTGATTTTTCTGCTACTGGTGTAGCACGCTTAGCGCGAGTTTTGGCGCTTAGCGCGCTCAACAGGTTGTGCTAATGTTGTTTTTGATTCACTTGGCCTCTCTCTAATTCTTTTTTGGTTGTTTGTCGTTCAAATTTTGGTCCGTTAGCTTGAGGAATTTTCGAGGTGATTTTCCAAGTGTGGGTGCTTCAACTTGAGGATGTATGATAATGATATTGTTTTTGAAGTTGTATCATTCAAGGAACTCATTTACCGCTTTCTATAACATAACATGCTTATGAAACTTTTCATTTGTACAATTACCATACTATTCATTCTTTTACATTACTTGCTTTTTGATTGAATCACTTTAGTTCCCTTTTTACTCATAAATGTGAGGGAGCTTTCCATTGTTCATATAAGTTGGAGGCCAAAATATTTGTTTTAAATGGATTTTATTATGCTTAATATTTTGTTTATGTTGATTATATAAAAGCATGAAAATGATCAAGGCATTTTGTTTCATTTTGAGCACAACAACCTTAGCCAAATAGTCAAATCACCTTGTGACTGTGTGATCATTTGTTACCACTTTAAGCTTTTTGTCAATATCCATGTTATTTCTTGAACTTATATGCTTTCATTTAGTTCACTTATTTTTGTATGGATGTTGATTCCGTTTTTCTTGAACCTTCAACTTTGTGTTGTTGTATGAATTTTTGCCTTGTCTTAGAAAGTATGGAGTATTCATATTAAGATGTGGTTGAATTCAAGTTGGGAGAGAGAAATGATTATGTACTTATTTGTTTGTTTCTATGAGGTTGGAAAGAAAAAGAAAATAAAAAAATGTGAAAAAGAAAGAAAAAATGTAAAAAAAAGTTTTGAAAAACAAAAAGAATAGAGAAGCGAATAATTGTGCTAATAAGTATTGTGATTGGTTTGAGAAACTTATGGTTAATGAAGAAGTTTAATTGATATTTTGTTGCGTGAAACTTTGTTGATTGATCACTCCCTTAGGTTTAGGCAAGTTTTTGTTTTGATTAGCCTTAGGACTAATCTCTTGTTTGTATACCCAAGCCACATTACAACCTTTAAAAGCCCTTGGGATTCTTGCTTTTGTATTTTCAATGTGATTTTTGGATGAATGCATAATTTAGTCTATTATTTTTAAGATTGTTGGATGAGTGTCAAAGCCCTTCACCTTTGTGTGTTCTTCATCCATTGATGAATTTTTGCTAGGCGTGATTCATGATGTGAGCATGTATTGTTTTAGAATGTTTTGTATGATTTTTGTACTTAGGATTTGTTTCGTGTACATGTTTTCATTCTAGGATTATGGTAAGTATTTACTTTTCTTGTGATTTTTTGTTTGAATCATACATTGGTTTTCCGTTTTCAAAACTTGTTGATTCATGATTTTTTTTTGGTTAGTTACTTTTGTTCTTTGAGTTGGTTGGCCTTGTTTGAGGACAAAAAAGTTCAAGTTGGGGAGAGTTGATAAGTGCCAAAATGTTGATATTTTGTGTATGTAATTTGTGGCACTTATCAGTTCCTTTGTTAATATTCTTCGAATAATTCCCCGCTTAGTTTGTAAATATGTATAAATTGTGTTTAATCGACTTTTCGTGTATAGAATGTACAGTTTGATAGTTTTATGTCTTTTTGTAGGTATTGGTGCATATTTGGAGCATGAGCAATAAAGTGTCGAAGGCACGGCTTCAAAAACGCAATTTTGAAGGAAAATAAGGTTCTCAGAACGTGCTTAGCGTACTCTGTGGGTGTGTAGCGCGCTCTGTGAGTTGAAATATAAGATTTTGGTAGAGAGGACTGCGCTCAACGTGCTCATAGCATACTCAGCATGCTATGACTGCGCTCAGCACGCTTGTAGCATGCTCATCAGCATAAGGCGTTTTTGTCTAATAAGTGACAGCATGCTTAGCGAGCTTAGCGCGGTCTGCGCGTTTTTAAAGTGTATAAATAGATTCTTTCACATTTTTAGGTTATGGTTTTGGTGTTTTTTTCCCAACCCCATCAACTTCATTCTTTGGTAGATTAGGTTAGAAAACAACTATGGAGCTTGCATTTGGATTATTGGAGGTGGATTGATTGTCAATTGGAGCTGACAAACCGACAGATTTTCGGTTCATCTCTCTTCTTCTTTGTGTATTCTCTTTTAGTTGGGTTTGTGTATATATTTACTTTGAACTCATGTATATTTGTCGCCCATGGCGTTATATTTAATCTGCTTTACAAATCTGTGTTGATTGTTATCCTGGAATTTTGCTCTGTGCTAGGGTTTTTGGGTTGTTATAGACATATACTGCTCGAATCCTTATCTAGGATGATTATCTGTTAATTTCTAGATTCTAGAGATATATTTAGAGCTAAATATATTAATGGGTGTCAAAACTTAATGCTTTAGTATTGGTTGTGTTGGTCAAGAGATTGTTGATACGATTGATATGGATGTCTGCTGTGTTATTGAGGTTGGCTGAGAGATCGTTGCTGAGATGATATAGTAGTTCTCTCTACTTTGGGTTAGAAATGACTTAGGGTGTTAGCGATTCCAGATGACATTAACAAGTATTGTAGGTTTGGTATAACTGGTCGATAGGTTTAAGTCTGTGAGGAGTGAGTATGTTTGTGTAACACCCTTCTAAACCCCCGAGAAAATTATAATATAATCAGAGTAATAACACATCAAGGATGCTACAATTATTAAAATGAATCAAAATACCAATGTCGTTCGTCATGCTTTATTAAGATTAAACCAAACTCCAAACATGTGTTCATCACAGCGGAAACTTATTTTAAACAATGCAAGGAACATATCCAAACAGTTCAACAATACATAATCCATAATCAAAATAGCAACAATCTCAAGTAACGCTAAGACTAGTCGATCCCAGTGTTACAATCAGAGCATGACTCGACACGAACTACGGGCTAGCCTACAAGCTATCTTCACCCAAACAAGACGCCGCTACATCCTTAATCTGAAATCATCAAAGTAAGGGTGAGTTTCATTCGAATTAATAACCATTATACAATCATAAGCAATAAAATATCATAGCAATTATCATCCACTCCAACATACATGTAAGTGGAATTTATCACAACAAGCAAGCATCAGTACACAAGTATCATCTCACATACCATACAATTATTCAGTTATAAAATAGTATAATGCAATGAATGGACTGAAACTAATGCATGTGGTACCATCCATGGGATAAACCCATCCAACTGATCTTTTCATCACCGAGATACAGTTTTAACCAGCACAAATTCCACACAATGGGAATTATGCCCACCAATTTGATCCATTTCATCACCGGGATCCATCACCGAAAATGTATGCCAATGAATGCAACATATAACATGCTTACAACATCACCGAATCCGATGTAACACATCGTTTCATTATCATCACCAAATCATCACCGATAAGCATGTATATATTCTTAGCATTCAATACAAACATATCAACCGCATACACGAAAGTCATCACCCAATAAATAACATAATCACAAATAACAACTTGGACTTTACGTCCATACCACCTATTCATCATATAGGCCATTAACTCAGCTTCACAATGCTCAAAACGGCACATAAATTGGATACTCTGATCAAAAGTTATGGGATTTTAAAGATAAAACTTTTTTAGAAAAATGCTGCAGAACCCGGGTTGTCCCTACATGGGAACCGGTTCCTGGCAGCTTAAAAAATCCCGTCTCTGGTTTTTACTATGGGGAACCGGGTTGTCCCTACATGGGAACCGGTTCCCAGAAACCCAGAATTCACACTTCTCTGTTTTTATAAGGGGGAACCGGTTCGTCCCACATGGGAACCGGTTCCTACGTACCTGCACAGCAAAAATTCATCGTTTTGACAGCATTTGCCCTATCCCATTTCCCCAATTTCAGGTACATACGAACATACACACAATTATCATTGATTTTCACACAATTACACATTTCAAACAAGTTATTGACATGTATTAACATCATATATCACAAGTATCAACAGAATCATGTCAACTCATACTAGATTATCAAAACCTAACAAAATTCCCAACCCGACACGTACGATTGAATTACACAATAATCCTAATCAACCTTACCACCTACAATCGCATAAGGATCACTAACCCGAAGAATCCCCCCTTACCTCAGAGTCGAATCTTCGAAGTTCTCCTTCCCTTCAGGCTCTTCTCACTTTCACGTGTTCTTCAGTTCCAAAATCTGCTTCTACTGCTTCTTTCCCCAATTTCTTTATTTTATGAAAAATAAAATAAAATATTCTTAATGGGCTTGCTTA
This sequence comes from Vicia villosa, assembly GCF_029867415.1. Taxonomy (NCBI): domain Eukaryota; kingdom Viridiplantae; phylum Streptophyta; class Magnoliopsida; order Fabales; family Fabaceae; genus Vicia; species Vicia villosa. Next base: position 125,905 of record NW_026705850.1, on the reverse strand, counting down.
GTTAACACCCCCCCTTCTACAACTATCACACTCAGCCCAACACCATATTTTATCATTTTTTTCCAAGTAATTCCCACAAATTATTAATTCTTATAATTTAATTAAAGAAAAATAATTAAATTAATAACAAGAATTAACGGGGTGTTACAACTCTCCCCAACTAAAAGAGTTTTCGTCCTCGAAAACATACCTCAAACGAAGAGTTCGGGATAAGAGTCTTTCATCTGACTCTCCAGTTCCCACGTGACATTTCCACCTGCAGCTCCTCCCCAAGCTACTCGGACTAAAGCTATTTCTTTACCACGTAGTTGCTTTATCTTCCGATCTTCAATCCTCATAGGCAACGCCTCAACTGTCATATTATCTCTCACTTGCACATCATCTGCCTGGATTACATGGGACGGATCCGCTATATATTTCCTCAATTGAGATACATGGAATACGTCATGTAGGTTTGCAGGTGTTGTCGGTAAGGCAATACGATAAGCAACCTCTCCTACTCTTTCCGTAATCTGAAACGGACCAATGAAACGCGGCGTCAACTTCCTTGACTTTAGTGCTCGACCAACACCCGTCGTAGGAGTTACTCTCAGAAACACATGATCCCCCTCTTGAAATTCAAGTGTTCTCCGTCTCTTATCATGATAGCTCTTTTGACGACTTTGAGAAGCCTTCATCTTCTCCTGAATCATCTTAATCTTTTCCGTTGTCTCTTGAACAATTTCTGGTCCAACCACTGCACTTTCACCAGATTCATACCAACATAATGGTGTCCTACACCTCCTTCCATACAAAGCTTCAAATGGAGCCATACCAATACTCGGATGGTAGCTATTATTGTAAGTGAACTCAATCAACGGCAAATAACTATCCCATGCACCACCTTTTTCCAATACACAAGCACGCAATAAATCTTCCAATGATTGAATTGTCCTTTCAGTCTGACCATCAGTCTGCGGATGGTAAGCAGAACTTAACCTCAATTTAGTACCCAAGGCCTTCTGTAACCCTTCCCAAAATCTGGATGTGAATCTTGGATCTCTATCTGATACGATACTCGAAGGGATACCATGCAAACTTACTATTTTCTCAATGTACAACTGTGCCAACCTTTCCATAGGGTAATCCATTCTCATCGGTATGAAGTGAGCAGTCTTCGTCAATCTATCCACAATAACCCAAATGGCTTCATAATTCTTAGCTGTTCTTGGCAATCCAGATACAAAATCCATGGATATGCTATCCCACTTCCATTCAGGAATAAATAAAGGCTGCATAGTTCCATACGGCTTCTGATGTTCGATCTTTGACTTCTGACAAGTCAAACAAGAATAAACAAATTCAGCTATTTCCTTTTTCTCTCCCGGCCACCAGAATAACTTCTTCAAATCATGGTACATCTTAGTAGCACCAGGATGAATACTCAATCCACTACGATGTCCTTCTTCCAAGATACTCTTCTTCAGTTCGGTAACATCAGGAACACAAACACGGTCGCCAAACCTCATTATGCCATTCTCATCAATTCTGAATTCACCTCCTTTTCCTTGATTAATCAAAGTCAATTTGTCAACTAGTCCCACATCATCTTTCTGCTTTTCTCCGATCTCATCAAGAATTCCACTAGTCAGCTTTAGCATACCCAACTTGATGCTATTCGAAGTGCCTTCACATACCAAACTTAAATCCCGAAATTGCTCAATCAAATCTAGTTCTCGGATCATCAACATAGACATATGCAAGGACTTCCTACTCAAAGCGTCAGTAACAACATTCGCCTTACCCGGATGGTAATTCAGCTCAAAATCATAATCTTTAAGGAACTCTAACCACCTCCTCCGTCTCATATTAAGTTCCTTCTGATCGAATAAGTACTTCAAACTCTTATGATCACTAAACACCTCGAATCGTGAACCATAAAGATAATGTCTCCATAATTTCAACACAAACACCACTGCTGCCAACTCCAAGTCATGAGTCGGGTAATTCTTCTCATGTACTTTAAGTTGTCTCGACGCATAAGCAACTACCTGCTGATTCTGCATTAGTACACCTCCAAGCCCCATCAGTGAAGCGTCACAATACACAACAAAAGATTCTGTCGGATTCGGCAAAATTAAAATAGGAGCACTAGTCAGCCTCTTCTTTAATTCTTGGAATCCTTCTTCGCATTCCGAGTCCCAAACGAATGCTTGACCCTTCCTAGTCAACTTCGTCAATGGTAGAGCTAACTTTGAAAATCCTTCTATGAACTTCCGATAATAACCTGCAAGACCCAAAAAGCTACGAATTTCAGTAACGGACTTCGGAGCTTCCCACTGAGACACGACTTCTACCTTTGCTGGATCTACGGCAATACCGTTCTTGGAAATTACATGACCCAGGAAACTCACTTCACTTAACCAGAAATCACATTTCGACAGTTTGGCATAAAGCTTCTTCTCTTTCAACACTCCCAGCACAATCCTGAGATGCTCTGCATGTTCTTCTTCACTCTTGGAATATATCAGAATGTCATCAATGAACACCACAACAAACTTATCCAGATAAGGATGAAAAATCCTATTCATGTATTCCATGAAAACACCAGGTGCGTTAGTAACTCCAAACGGCATCACGGTGTACTCATAATGACCATACCTCGTTCTGAACGCAGTCTTCTGAATATCATCTGCCTTCACGCGAATCTGATGATACCCCGACCTCAAATCAATCTTACTGAATATACTAGCTCCGACCAACTGATCCATCAAATCATCAATCCTCGGCAATGGATACCGATTCTTGATAGTAACTTTATTCAGTTGTCTGTAGTCCACACACAACCTCATAGATCCTTCTTTCTTCTTTGCCAATAGCACCGGTGCACCCCACGGTGACACACTCGGACGAATGAACTCCTTCTCCAACAATTCTTCTATTTGACTCTTCAATTCGGTCAATTCAGATGCTGACATTCTATAAGGTGCCATCGATATAGGACTGGTTCCAGGAACTAACTCAATGGCAAACTCTACTTCCCTTTCAGGTGGTAGCTCTCTAACATCTTCCGGAAAAACTTCTGGAAATTCTCGTACCACTGGTAATTCATTACTCACTACTCTTCCTTTCACTTCCATCGACGCAAAAAGCATAAACACGGCTGCCCCGTCTTGAATTGCTTCACCCACTTGTCTTGCAGTCATTGCCAACTCTTCGATACTCATCTCTTCAGGAAAGATGACCGTCTTCGTAAAACAATTGATGTGAACTCGGTTAAATTGCAACCAGTTCATTCCCAGAATAATGTCAAGTTGTTCAAGTGGAAGGCACACTAAGTCCATTCCAAACTTCCTACCAAATATATCAATAGGACAGTTCAAACATGCAGATGAAGTGGTCACTGAACCCGATGCAGGAGTGTCAATAACCATACTTCCATTAATCTTTGTTATCTCTAAATTCAGCCTCTTAGCACAATCCAATGAAATAAACGAGTGAGTCGCACCAGTATCAATAATCGCAATTAAAGGTGTGTTATGTATGAAACACGTACCTTTAATCAGCCTATCCTCCGGAGTAATTTCTGATCCAGACAAAGCAAAGACTTTCCCTCCGGACTGGTTCTTCTTCGGCTTGGTGCACTGTGTACTGATATGACCTTCTTCTCCATAGTTATAGCAAGTCACAGTCCTCATTCGACAGTCAGGAGCAACATGGCCTATTCTGCCACATTTAAAGCACTTCTTCTCTTCTTTCTTGCACTCATTCCTCTTATGTCGTGTTTCACCACAGTTGAAGCACCTAACGGAAGCACCAGAATCTCCCCCACTAGGTCTTTTCCAATTACCAGCTCTTGGGTTTCCCCTACCATATGGTGTACCTCTGTCCATAGGTTTCTTACCCTTCTTATCAACTAACTCGCGAGAGTGAGATGATTTCAGTTTAAGACTGTCTTCCTCAAAGATTCTGCTATAGTCCACTAAATCAGCAAATCGGCGAATCCTTTGATACCTGATGCCCTGTTTGATCTCATCACGAAGACCATTCTCAAACTTGATACACTTAGAGAATTCCCCAGCTGCATCGTTGGTGTAGGGTGTGTAGTACTTAGCCAATTCCACAAACTTGGAAGCATATTCAGGCACTGTCATACTACCCTGTGTCAGCTCCAAGAACTCAATTTCTTTCCTTCCCCGAACATCTTTAGGAAAATACTTCCTCAGAAATTCTCTCTTGAATATGGCCCAAGTAATCGCAATCCCATCTGAATCCAATTCGGTCTTAGTAGTAACCCACCAGTCATCAGCTTCTTCTGATAGCATGTGAGTTCCGTACCTCACCTTCAGATTCTCTGCACAATCGATCACTCGGAAGATCCTCTCAATCTCTTTCAACCATTTCTGAGCACCATCAGGGTCATGAGTGCCTTTGAACAGTGGAGGGTTGTTCCTCTGAAAGCTGTTCAACTGTCTGTCAGCACCAATCGCCGCTCCACTAGCATTCCCTCCCAGTACACCAGCAATCATGCCTAGAGCCTCTGCGATAGCGTCATCGTTCCATCCACCCCTTCCAGCCATTGTTCTGCTAAATCACAAAACAATCTCATCAGAACAAAAGTATCGACAGTGTTTACCTTACACTAGTCGCATACAAGGGAACACTGACACCAAGACTCTGACTCTAACGACCGACTATGCTCTGATACCACTATTGTAACACCCTTCTAAACCCCCGAGAAAATTATAATATAATCAGAGTAATAACACATCAAGGATGCTACAATTATTAAAATGAATCAAAATACCAATGTCGTTCGTCATGCTTTATTAAGATTAAACCAAACTCCAAACATGTGTTCATCACAGCGGAAACTTATTTTAAACAATGCAAGGAACATATCCAAACAGTTCAACAATACATAATCCATAATCAAAATAGCAACAATCTCAAGTAACGCTAAGACTAGTCGATCCCAGTGTTACAATCAGAGCATGACTCGACACGAACTACGGGCTAGCCTACAAGCTATCTTCACCCAAACAAGACGCCGCTACATCCTTAATCTGAAATCATCAAAGTAAGGGTGAGTTTCATTCGAATTAATAACCATTATACAATCATAAGCAATAAAATATCATAGCAATTATCATCCACTCCAACATACATGTAAGTGGAATTTATCACAACAAGCAAGCATCAGTACACAAGTATCATCTCACATACCATACAATTATTCAGTTATAAAATAGTATAATGCAATGAATGGACTGACACTAATGCATGTGGTACCATCCATGGGATAAACCCATCCAACTGATCTTTTCATCACCGAGATACAGTTTTAACCAGCACAAATTCCACACAATGGGAATTATGCCCACCAATTTGATCCATTTCATCACCGGGATCCATCACCGAAAATGTATGCCAATGAATGCAACATATAACATGCTTACAACATCACCAAATCCGATGTAACACATCGTTTCATTATCATCACCAAATCATCACCGATAAGCATGTATATATTCTTAGCATTCAATACAAACATATCAACCGCATACACGAAAGTCATCACCCAATAAATAACATAATCACAAATAACAACTTGGACTTTACGTCCATACCACCTATTCATCGTATAGGCCATTAACTCAGCTTCACAATGCTCAAAACGGCACATAAATCGGATACTCTGATCAAAAGTTATGGGATTTTAAAGATAAAACTTTTTTAGAAAAATGCTGCAGAACCCGGGTTGTCCCTACATGGGAACCGGTTCCTGGCAGCTTAAAAAATCCCGTCTCTGGTTTTTACTATGGGGAACCGGGTTGTCCCTACATGGGAACCGGTTCCCAGAAACCCAGAATTCACACTTCTCTGTTTTTATAAGGGGGAACCGGTTCGTCCCACATGGGAACCGGTTCCTACGTACCTGCACAGCAAAAATTCATCGTTTTGACAGCATTTGCCCTATCCCATTTCCCCAATTTCAGGTACATACGAACATACACACAATTATCATTGATTTTCACACAATTACACATTTCAAACAAGTTATTGACATGTATTAACATCATATATCACAAGTATCAACAGAATCATGTCAACTCATACTAGATTATCAAAACCTAACAAAATTCCCAACCCGACACGTACGATTGAATTACACAATAATCCTAATCAACCTTACCACCTACAATCGCATAAGGATCACTAACCCGAAGAATCCCCCCTTACCTCAGAGTCGAATCTTCGAAGTTCTCCTTCCCTTCAGGCTCTTCTCACTTTCACGTGTTCTTCAGTTCCAAAATCTGCTTCTACTGCTTCTTTCCCCAATTTCTTTATTTTATGAAAAATAAAATAAAATATTCTTAATGGGCTTGCTTAGTTAACACCCCCCCTTCTACAACTATCACACTCAGCCCAACACCATATTTTATCATTTTTTCCAAGTAATTCCCACAAATTATTAATTCTTATAATTTAATTAAAGAAAAATAATTAAATTAATAACAAGAATTAACGGGGTGTTACAACTCTCCCCAACTAAAAGAGTTTTCGTCCTCGAAAACATACCTCAAACGAAGAGTTCGGGATAAGAGTCTTTCATCTGACTCTCCAGTTCCCACGTGACATTTCCACCTGCAGCTCCTCCCCAAGCTACTCGGACTAAAACTATTTCTTTACCACGTAGTTGCTTTATCTTCCGATCTTCAATCCTCATAGGCAACGCCTCAACTGTCATATTATCTCTCACTTGCACATCATCTGCCTGGATTACATGGGACGGATCCGCTATATATTTCCTCAATTGAGATACATGGAATACGTCATGTAGGTTTGCAGGTGTTGTCGGTAAGGCAATACGATAAGCAACCTCTCCTACTCTTTCCGTAATCTGAAACGGACCAATGAAACGCGGCGTCAACTTCCTTGACTTTAGTGCTCGACCAACACCCGTCGTAGGAGTTACTCTCAGAAACACATGATCCCCCTCTTGAAATTCAAGTGTTCTCCGTCTCTTATCATGATAGCTCTTTTGACGACTTTGAGAAGCCTTCATCTTCTCCTGAATCATCTTAATCTTTTCCGTTGTCTCTTGAACAATTTCTGGTCCAACCACTGCACTTTCACCAGATTCATACCAACATAATGGTGTCCTACACCTCCTTCCATACAAAGCTTCAAATGGAGCCATACCAATACTCGAATGGTAGCTATTATTGTAAGTGAACTCAATCAACGGCAAATAACTATCCCATGCACCACCTTTTTCCAATACACAAGCACGCAATAAATCTTCCAATGATTGAATTGTCCTTTCAGTCTGACCATCAGTCTGCGGATGGTAAGCAGAACTTAACCTCAATTTAGTACCCAAGGCCTTCTGTAACCCTTCCCAAAATCTTGACAACATGACTTGGCCATGTCCCATGACATAGATCGTGTTGCCCTTTCAAGGCCCCATCCATATGTGAAACTTGAGGCTCACACGACTAACCCATGCTGCCTAACACGACCCACGTCAACAACTCAGGCAATTATGAACTTTTGGTTTTTGGGCAGTTTTTGAGACTTTTGGCTTTTGTAACTCTCATTTGCTTTATGAATATTGTTAAGTATCCATTAATAATGAAATTATTTTTGTAATTAGGTGACTTAGGCCTTGAATTAGTATAAATAGAGGTGTTAGGATCCTTCATTTGGCATCAGTTTCCACTAGAACTCCTTGAAAAACATTGTTACTCCCATTTAGCTCTTTTGCTTAAGCTTTTTAATCTTCAACGTTATATTATAATCTTGTTTTCTTCTTTACTTTACGTTTTCGTTTACTTTACTTGTTTCTTATTTTTTACTTTCCTTGCAATGTTCTTACTTTTGATTATTGTTGTTGCCCATCTCACCATGAGTGAGTAGATCCTTAAGGACTTGGGGGGTTATGTGAGTCCATCTTATGAAAACTCTTTATTAAATCTATGTCTTTGTAATTATGATAAGCTTAAGTTTTCTTTATTTTAGAACTTGCGTCTTATTTTCATGTTTATGTCACTTGCGAAAGCAAAGTCAATAGAGATGTCGTTCATGTATCGAAAGATGATGAATCGACGTCCGAAGGAAATGTTATAGATTTTGGGGTAATATATTTAATAGCGTTTTACATACAAATTCTATTAATAGATCAAATGGGATATTATAGATCAAATATGTAGTAATGGTATACTCCTTATATGGTTTAAAGTTGTTGAAGGATGTGTGAATGTTTGGTCTAGAGGATTTGAACGACGGCGAAAGGAGGAGAATGATGTTTATATTGCGGTGGTTGAAGTGATAATTGATTTTGTAATGAAGGAATTGGAAGAGATTCTTGATCAATTGGTAGAGAAGTAGGAATCTCATGTGATGTCGTAATTGATGATGTGATCAAGATTTGAGCATGAATGTCTTGGTGCATAGAAGGTTTTTCTAGCACGAAAGTGGGAATTGGTGTTGCACTATCTTGAAGCATTTGGAGCGTTGGATATTAGGAACAGGAATAATGCTGCATTAAGTTGTTGATCTAGTTGTTTTGGATCCTTCCATTAAGATAGTAGTAAACAATTGCGAGAAGATTAAAAGTGACCAGAACAATTAATAAAAGTGGTTGCGCCTGTTGGAAAAGTGAACAAAAACAGTTATGACGGTGCAACACAAAAGATCTGAGAAATTTGATGAAGAACTCGTGAGAATCATAAGATGATTCCTACATACTGTGCCACTATTTTGTACTGAAATGGAGAATATGTGATATGCAGAAGATGACCATTGTAGAACGACTTCTAGTACAGTAGTTAAGGTATCTTGTTATCAAAAAAGAGTACTTGCAAGGTTAACTCCAAAGCTCAAGTCAGTATTTGAGGGAAGTAAAACTAAGCAATTGTGAATGAAAATAATACTTAAGTGTGACTCTCAGTCACACTAATAAAAGATGGACAGTTAAAATTGTCAACAGGCAATCTCGTGTAGATTTTGAGAGGTTGTTTGGTGCACATCAACAGTGGAGATGAAGGCAAGAGCGTATTTCAACTTGGCAATCTACAACGGTACACATGTTCATCAACCATTGACATTCTTTTTATAGATTTGATATCTCTAGTTGAGTCGGTTTTATTGGATCTTTGCCCTGTCCAAAATAATTATCATTTGATTAAATTTAATTAAAGTTATTCAGGGATTACTTAATTAAAAAAAACATGGCAAATTGAAGCTACAAAAAATCACAAACAACCAAATTAATTTTTATACTGAAGCTGGTTTTAAAATAACATTTCTACATTAAATTTTTTAATAGGGTTAAATGGTTTTCACCCCCTGCAATAGTAGCAAGATTTGATTTACCTCCCTTTTAAAAAAAAAAATTGGATTACCCCCTATCATATTAAAATTGTAAGTCTTTTGCCCCCTAAGAGGGAAAAATACCCCCTGTAAAATATATTTTTTTGATTTACCACCCTCGTTTTTACACGCTTAGGGGGGTGCCCAAATATTACAGGGGGTAATCCAATTTTTTTTTTTAAAAGGGGTAAATCAAATCTCGCTACTATTGCAGGGGTGAAAGCGATTTAACCCTTCTTAATATAATGCCTAAAGTACATGTGGTACTAATTTTTAAAATATATCATTATCCACGCGTTCTTGCCTTGTCAAATTCTTATCAATATATTCCTATATAAGTGTGTTTAAACGATTGGTTTTTCTCTAATACACTTCTTAGTGAGTTAGTGTATTATGTATGATTAAAGTTAAACATATCCAAATAATGTATACAAATATATATAACAGTAGCAGAAAAAGATATTGGGTTCGTTTGTGCTGTCTGATACAATGAATCATGCTAAAAGTTGGGGTTCCTGAGAAAAGCCTCCAAGAAAGCTCTTAGAAGATGAGAGAATATGAGAAAGTAGTCAAAAGTAATTAACAATTTAAATAATCAAGCACTCATTAATTAGTGGGTACAGTTGGAATCAACTTGTTTTTTTTCTCTCTAATTGCTGTCATTAAATAAGGATCAGTCATGCTACAGGAGTTTTTTCATCAAGTAATGCTATTTAATCTAGTAATTCAATTTTATCACGACCTATACCATGCATTTACATTAAAAAAAAGTGTTTTTATTGTCATGAATATTAGTTTTTATATTAAACATAACTCACATTTACTTAACTATTTTTTTTCTAGCGTTCAACAATATTGAACTGAGTGTCTATAAAAAATGATAAGTGACTCAAATTGACATGCTCTTATACCATATTAAGTATTTATATTGAGTCTAACACATTTAGAAAACCAATTTGAAAGATGAATAGTATCGCTTTACACACTCTCTTTAATTTATGTGAAATTTGTGATCTTTGCAATACTAGTAGTCAATGCATACTCGAACTTTTTTAAGAGAGTGTGTAGAATTGTAGATGTATGATGGTACTCTATGTATGAGTATGATTAAGTTATGTTCATGACCATGCAAGGTAGCTAGTTACTTTAACTAACTTTGTGTTAGTTACAACCTCATCAATGAGTCATGGTGTATACAATGATGAATGCTCTTGTAATGAAAGTTAACTCAATGAAAAACAAACAAATCGAAGCTTATAGTATTGGAACACTTTCTCTCTCTCTCTTCATAAGTAATGCATCGTTATAACATGATATTATACGTCTAAGAGGGACCTTCTTCTATTGCATCATCTTCAATTTTGAATTCTTCACCATTGTTGGAGTTTCAAAGAAGCTGCATTGCAAAAGTTTTCTAGAGGATTCAGAGAAACCGAAACTGATTTTTGTGAGGCAATTTTTCTTCAGAGAAGTGATTGTGACTCATCTTGTGCTCATGCTGCCATCATCAAATCTCAAGCTTCAAAGAAGCTACTCCTTTCTGCACTGTCATAGTTAAGTTACATTGTGAGTTTCAGAGAAACATCAATGGTCAATCTTGTTCAAACACCTACATAATCACCACAAGGCGTGAAAACTTCACAAACTTCAATGAATCAAATCGCGTTTTCAGGTACCACAAACATATTTGCACCAAAAATTTGCATTAAGCTTCAAGAAAAAAATCTATTGCTTCGAAATCAACAAGTTGAGGGGGTATTTCTCTCACACAAGCTTTACAAAGTGGTTATGAATCCACAAATCCCACCTTTGTTCAAGACTAAGCATGATCAAATTGCCAACATCGTCTCTGAAAACTATGAGGTCTGGATTGTGCAAGATCAGGCTCTATTCTCATGGTTGCTCTCAGAAATTTCTAAATTTGTTCTACCATGCCTTTTATCTTACAAACATGGCTATGAAATCTAGGATGAGGTGCATAAATACTTCAAATCTCGGATAAAAGCTCGAGTGCACCAACTTCGCTCAGAACTAAAAATTAGCAAGAAAGCTACCATGACTATTTTTGAATATGTTCTGAGAATTAGTGTCATTGCATATTCCTTGCTTGCCATTGAAGATCCAATCTCAGAGATGGATCGGATATATGCAATCCTACAAGGGCTACTAGAGGAATACAATCCCTTCATTATGATGATCTATAGCAAAGGGGAACCAACAAATATTTATGATGTTAAAGCCCTCTTATATGTCCAAAAAGTTCAGTTCAACAAGTATAGGCAAGAGTTGGCCTCCCTCAGTGCTACTACAAATGTAGCTCAAGGCTTGCTTAACTCATAAGTTACCAAACATGTTGCACCAAATGCTAATGGTCATCACTTATATCATGGCAGAGGTAGGAACACATGTGGTAGGCAAACTTACATTATTGGCAACATGCCTACATGTTAAATATGCCACAAGTATGGCCACCCTATTCTTAAATGTTGGCACATGTTTGATGAGAGTTTTGAACCTGCTCATCAAAAGTCTCAACCTCAAATATCAGATGGAAATGATTCAACTCGCACTCAAAGCTATAATACTCAAGAAATACTTGATCCATAAGCAACAACCTACCTAGCTCATCAAAATTCATTGGCCATTCCTCATTACATAGATGGTTTGCAAACTCATGTGTCTTTCATTACATAACATCTAGTAGTAGGAATTTACAACATGTTCATTCTTGTGCAAGACCTAAGAATGTGGTAATTGGTAATGTACATAGTCTAGAGGTCAAAACAGTTGGTCGTTCTCAATTTTTCTCTAATCTTGTGTCACACTATTGAAGGGTCAAGAAACAAAAGAAAGAAGGGTTTTGAATTGGGCTTCAAATATGACAACTTTTTGTGAAACCAAAGACAGGAACAACAATGATAGAAATGCACAACTATTTTTATCATGGTTCACTATTAACTAAGCTAATGCAACCCACTCGTTAGAGTGATTTCGCCTTCTCACAAACACTTAATCCACTAATCAATCAGATTACATTCCAAACACCAATTGTCAATGACTTCTTGATGCTACAGACTAAACTTAGTCCCTCAAGGAATATCAGATTACAAACTCAAAGACAAATTCTAAATGACTCTCAACGCTACAGACTAAACTTAATACCTCAAGAAATTTAACTAAAGTTACAGTATAAAGTGTGTGTTTACAACAAATATTCTAAATAAGCAAATACACAAAGTGAATTTCAAAATTTACACTTAAGAAAAAATATTCAAGAATTAGCTCTAAGTATAGTAAGTATTGTAATTGTTGTTTCTCTCGTTGTTGTTGTTGTTGTTCCACACCGTTTCACCTAAAATTCTACATCTATCTTCAAAATTCCTTATCCTCTTTAAATAGATGATGAATAGTGTCGTTGGAGGATGGAATTGGAAGATAATGAATATTACCGTTGGAAGGAGCAATTGGAAGCTTCATCAATTTCACAACTGTAATAGTTGTACGAGGTTGAGCTGTGAATTTTGGATATTTGTAGGTAGTACATTCCCTTAAGAACTCTAATATATTTTTCATTTTTAAGGAAAATTTGATTTTACCTCTTGAATGTACTATCTCCAAAAATATTCTTTCAATAATTATTCTCCCAAACTTTGGCTCCGTATTTGAGATGATTTGAAGCTTGATCAGAGTTTAGAACCTTGTAGATTTTATACTTTAGAGTCTAGTGAAAACTAGGTTTGGGTTATCAAAGTAAATTTGTATTGTTTCATGGAGAGGCATTGCCTTGGTTATGCAAATGATTGACTATCAAATGAACAATTTTTCATATATCGACTTTGCTTATCTAGAGTGTAGAGTCTGCTTTGTCTAGAGTCTTCTTTGACCAGCTTTGTCCAGAGTCCAGAGTCTGCTTTCATTATCTTAAGATTCTGCACACTTAATGAAATGATTAGTGTACAAAATTATTCTCTATACTTTGTTATTGTGAAAACTTAAGGATTGTAGATATAGAACCAAACTTGTTCCAACAATTATGAGTTGAATCTAACATATATATTACATGTGCCCTTGATGGAAAATTTACTAGCAAGTGTACTAGTGTTGTTATTGAAGTAATAAAAATAAATTCTTCTCCATAGGGATTGTGAACTTAAAACAAGGAACAATATGCGATGCAATTTAAAACAGTCAACGGGGGGTTTTTCTGGTTGTTTTGGTCGAAAACACATGAAAGAGTTATATAACGATGATGAGAAAATTGGTTAGGTTTTATTATCAGAATCCCCTATTTCTACTTGATTGATGAAACATACATTAACAGACATGCAATGAATACAGGGCTACACGGCAGATTTACACTAACACTACACTCAATCCCTTGGTATGTAGCTCACTTCCCTAAGCGTCAATTCCATGATCCCTTGGGCCAACTATAACATCAGACTAGGCAACAAAGCTCATTAATCCCTAAGTCACAATTTCTAATCATACATATTTACTAGGGACAAGATGACTTTAAGGAGGTAGGTGTCATACCCCAAATTTGTCCTCTCCTATTTATCTGGCTTACAATCCATATACATGCATCATTTAAGTCATAGCCCAATTCATGCATTCATATCATGGTTACTGTTCCAAAAGGTGACAAGAAAGAGGGCTCCTAGCACAAAGAACTTCTGATTAAATATAAATATCTGAGGTCTGGTCTTGTGGCATTATCCTTCTGAGGGCATTCTTGAATCAGGGTTTTCTCACCTCCAACTCAAGGCATTGGTTAGAAACTGATTAATCGAGAATTTCATCAAGATCGGAGAAAAATCAGAACAGTTGACTTTTGGGTCAAAGTCAGGCCAATCACTCAAATATTGACTTTTGGTGGAAAATCGGTCAAGAAAAGTCAAAGAATGAATAAAATCAGGAGTTTGACAAAAGTTGCCAAAATAGAAAAAAATCAAAAATGGAAAGTTTTCATACTTAGAAAATATTTTGGCTCTTAAAAGTTTGATGAACAGTCCACTTCACCATCAGTTTACACGTGGAAAATTACATGTTTTGGAGAAATTTCCAGCATCAAAGTTGTTCTTCTCATGGAGGAGAATAACTTTGTAGTTGGACACTTTTCCATTTGAAGCTTGGATGAAGAGTTATTAAGGTTTGAAGTTGAAAATTTTCACTTGGATCAAGTCACAAAGCTGGGCAGATTTTAGGCCATACGTGAAGCATTTCATCAAACATGTGATGTGCCATATTTGAAGCCAATTTCAGGGCAATTCAAGAAGCCTACAAATGCAAACTTGGTATGTATATACTCTTTGTCATGTACTCTGTACACTGAAACAAAAACCAAGTCAATTGAGTAGATATTGAATCAATTGTGAACGCCCAAAGTCTCACTCTGACCAAGCCATACATTGACAAGAATCTGGGCCAGAGATCAGGGCACACGCAAGACATTTTCACAAGCATGTGGCATGCCATTTTTGAAGTTGATTTTAAGGATCCACTAGCATCTTCTAGAGCCAATTCCAGTGTTAAGATACTCCTTGTCATGCCCTCTTTCCAAAGAACTATAGATCGTGATAATTGAGTGCACATGGACCGTGATATAGGGTTCTAAAGCCATGCCTTGGGAAAGTTGTGTTTGTGGAAGCCCCAAGCCAGATACAAGCAACGCGCGTGCATGCCCCATGCAGTCATATTTCACCATGTTTCAAGTCACTCTTCTCCCACTCCAAAGCATTGATTCAAGGATCTCCCAACACCAAAATTACTCTATGCCATGCACTCTTTAAATTGGCCCCAAGAGTGAATCATTTGAGGGTTTGTAGTTAGAGTTATTGGTTCACAAAGTTGGTGCCATGAATGTTTTTCCAATAAGCAACATGTAAAATTTTGCAACACATTCATTTCTCCAAATAGCCATGCACAGAAAGTTACACGTGAAAGAGCAAGAAAAGCCATGCTACAAATGACCACCCTTGCTAATTAAGTCTTGAGGAAAAGGTAGGCTACCACAATCCCCACCATAATTACCATGAACACTCACCCTATATAAGTCATAAAGGCTTCGCAAATCACGGACGCAGTCATTTTCACCACACACACTTCTTTTTTTCTTTCTCCACTATCTCTTCTCTCCCTCGTGCTCTCTCCCTTCTCCTCACCAAAACAGAAGTTTGTTACAAACTGTAACAAACTTTGAATCTCCATAACCACCACAACCTCCTCCATCTTCATCATCATCTTCAACTCATCACCATCATAAACAACTCTCCTCCACCATCAACAAGTAACATGGATCCTTTTCATCAAGATTGTGCACCTCAAACTCCATGATCTTCATCTCTATTACTGATAGTTCGAGCAAGATTCGAGTGTTCCTTCAACGTTTGCTATCTCTGAGCTTACTTCGCAGAAGCTGAAGCATAGCATTGGAGCTCATCATCGTCACCATCGCCAAGATCCAGAGACAGAGGTTAAGCGTTTTTTTGGAGACTAGCAATTCAAGACCATAACAGGTAAGTTCTTAAACCTTCCTCAACATCTTAGACATGTGATAGGTTGCTATGATTTGCTAAACGTCAACGTGCTTGCAAAAGATGTAATGCATAACATGTGTAGGTCCTTGAACTTGTGTCGATTTCCTGGATATAATGATTGTTCTGAGTGCATTGATGATCTGCTTGCTTGCTGTGTGCTGAGGATATCGTATAGCTATGTGTAGTGTTGATTTTGAGAAGTTTTATTAGCTAGCGTTTCAGATCTGGTTTCGGTTAGGCTATTAGAGTGGATATTAGAGAAAACCAATGCTAGATCCGTGCTCAGGAGAGAAAAACGAGTTGAATGGTATCAGTCTTGTAAAGTTCTGGAAAATTTGTACGCGGCTCCGCCGCGAGGCCATCGGAGAAGGTGATCGGAAGTATCTCCGGCGCCTGCGTTTAGTTTTTATGGATTATACCTCAGATGCTTACGTGGCTTGCATGTACTGGTTGCTATTTTTATTAGGATGATACTTTGCCTTCTTGCAAAAGATTGGAAATGTGACGTGGTTGATCCTGATTGGTCCGGGAATTAATTTTGTCTTTTGTGACTTAAACTTAGTGCATCAGTTGATATACGTTATCTCTTATTTTTCTATGTCACATTTTAAATAACCATATGCTAAAAGAATAATCACCTGCTGAGACATAAAAATTGAAATAAAAATGAAATAGAATTGGTTTGTGAAGTGTTGGGCCACAACGCGTGGGCCTTGGCATTTTCTGAATGACACCCCTGTGTTACTATCGCACACGCATGTTAGATGGACCTGGGCCTAGCGCAATACTCTTTACACCCCTGAATCAGACCCAGTTTCTGCTTATAACGAATTTTAGTCCATTTAGGAACTGCTAATGCACCCCCCTGCAGTGTAGATTAGATTTTCATTTTAATTTTTGTTTTGCTTTTATTTTTTACCTCATAATTCCTTTTTGACTCAAATAAAAAATACATAAAAATAGTTTTTAGATATTTTAGGTTATGTGAATAATTGACTTGATTTTTGTTTTTTTCTATAATTGTTCAATACTTTTAATAAATCATTTTTTTGCAATACTTGAATTTTGTTTTAATACTTACTTGTAAATAATCCTTAATATATTTAGGAATTAATTTTAGTCTCAATCTTTTTCATAGATTTAATTGATATATGTGTGTTTGTGAATGATAGTTTGTTTGCTATAGTTCTCAATTTTATTTGTCGTATATTGACTTTCTTCTACTTGTTCCATGTATAGTTTTCTTTTAATAAAGTGTATAGTTACTTTGATTCCCTTGTATAGACAATTTAGATTAGAATTTAGAATTAGTCTCCCATTGCATTCTTTTTTCTTTTTGACTTTTAAAATACCTAATAAACAGAAGATGTGAATCACACGTTACTAATAGTGAGAGAGAAATGAGTGGGATTTATTCCCTAATCTGTTTCTTAATCACTTAGTGGGAGAGAAATGAGTGGGATTCATTCCCTAATCTGTTTCTCGATTACTATATAATGGGAGAGAGATGAATGGGATTCATTCCCTAATCTGTTTCTCGACTGTTATACACTTTTGTGTGATTCAAATCGCAAACAAATTCCCTTTAAAAAATACACAATCAAAAACACTTAAAACACCTAACAATGGTTCGAATTCAAAATAAAGTAAAGAAAGTGGTGAGTGGCCCGGTATTGGGAACTGTTCATCACTCATCTACCCTAAAAGACACAAACCAATCTCTCTTTTTCTTCTTTCTAAGGGCAATGTTATTTCCGCTCGAACGCATCGTAGGTCGATCTCTTATGCAAGAGCGCGAACGTTAACTCGGCCCAACTAAAAAACACAAAAACAAACAGAAAATCTTGAGCCGAGCTACGGTAACTCTGATTCTTGAAAAGGATACGTAGGCAGCGGGGTAGGGCCCGTGCGAGTACAATTCTTTCTTTTCCCTACATTTTGCATTCATTCGCATATAGACATAGACATAGACATAGACATAGTACACACCCTTTAGATAGAAACAAACATAGGTGGATACCATCGAGTACGATGGGCGCGAGGGGTGTTAGTACCTTCCCCTTGCGTAACCGACTCCCGTACCTTGTTTCTCTGGTCGCAAGACCCTATTCTTATTCTGAGTTAGGTTATCTGATATTCCTTTCCCTTATGGGATAAATATATTGGTGGCGACTTTGTTCATTTTTCGCGAGCGTCCGACAGCTGGCGACTCTGCTGGGGATGTGATAGACCTGTGCTGGTCCATTCTTAGCGAGTCGATCCTAGCCTTTGTTTGTTTCGTTTATTGGGTGCTTATTTTTTTATTTATACGTTTGCATCATTTCTATATATGCTTGCATATCATGTTTATTTCTTGCTTGCATATCATGTTTACTTTCCGCATGCATCTGGACTATATTATGGGTCCCCGTGGAGGCCATATATTTTCTCTATTTGCAGGTTTGGTGGGATGATTCTATGAGGTAAAAGGCCCAATACCCAGGCTATGTGTGAACCATAGGAACCCTAGGATAGAGTGGGAGCATGGTTTGTCTCGAGGTGTACGTCTCGGGATGGATTATGTGACCACGAGCAGATTAGTGGTTTCAAACGGAGGTATTATCGTCACCCGCATCCGTGCTGTGATGATGCTTACCTTCGGGCGGACCGTATACTGCGTTTCATGACCTTACCTTGACTTAGATTCACCTGTGAGTGGGGAGGGATATACATGACAGGTACCGTTGGTGACTATTCTGTTCTGTTGGTGACTATTGTTCTTATGGCTGTGTGGTACCTATGTCGGACCTTTGATCTTATGACATCTGATTCTGCTCAGAGACAACACAACAACTCTCCCATGTTGGGAGAACCTCCATTGCATCATTTTCATCATGGCATATTTAATTTTCAAAAAAAAAAAGAGAAGAAAAGATGTAATAAAAAAATAAAAATAAAAAGCAAAAGAAAAAAGAGTATTATTTCTCATATGCATGCCATTTTTTCAGGGTATCCGAGGTTATTACTTTTCATCCAGAATGGCTAACAACGTGACCGCTACCAAAGAGGCTACTAAGCGTACATTCACTTGCAGTTTCTTCAGTGAGGATATGACACATCTGATTCAGTTGAGCACTCTAGTTACTGGGCATAACTTGGATGAGTTCAGAAAGACATATGGCCATATCTTGCACATGTTGACTTCTCAGGTTGATGAATGGGCTCTATACACGCTCCTTCAGTTCTATGATTATGAGCTACGTTGTTTCACCTTTCGAGACTATCAACTGGCTCCTACCCTTGAAGAGTATGCTGACATTCTCAAGATTAAGGTTCAACGTAAAATCCCTTTTGTATGTGTACCTGAGAAGCCAAAAATGGATTGAATTGCTGGTGCTCTTTATTTGAGCATGAAGGACGTTACAGGTAACTGGAAGCCTAATGGTGGAACCCACGGATTCCATGTGAAATTTCTGATAAAGAAGGCCAACGCCCTTGCTGTTGAGAAGAAATGGAAAGAATTCAACGCTCTCCTAGCCGTTATGATCTATGGTTTGGTGTTGTTCCCGAATATTTCGAATTTCGTCGATCTAACTGCTGTTTGTCTCTTCATGGATCAAAATCCTGTGCCCACTCTTTTAGCGGATACTTATTATACCATTCATTCCAGGTATGGGAAGAAAGGATCAGTTGGCGGTTGTTTACCGTTGCTATATGAGTGGTTCACTTCACACTTGCCTAAAAATGGGCCGTTCGTTATGACGAAAGACTCACAGAAATGGCCTGAAAGGATCATGAGGCTTACTGCAAACGACATTGTCTAGTGTCATATCAGAATGGGCATAGAGGAAGTTATAACTAGTTGTGGTATTTTTGACAACGTTCCCCTCATAGGAACGAAAGGTGTTATCAATTATAATCCTAAGCTAGCGCTACGTCAATTGGGTTTTGCACTTAAAGACAAGCCTTTGGACAAAGAGATATTCGAATCTGTTTGCTTTGAGAAGGGAACTGATCCAGAGGGATTGAAAAAAGTAAGAAACGCCTGGAATAGCATCCATACAAATGATCAGACTTCCCTAGGTGAGAAGAATGCCGTTGCCAAACAAGCCTATACAGATTGGGTCAAAGATAGAGTTAAAGATCGCCTGTTGCCTTTCCCGAAGGTTAGCCCATTGTACGAGCAACCACCTGAGGTTCTAACTGCCACTATGCCTGCTGAGAATTGCATCCAAGTGGATATGGAAAGCACCCTGTTGCATGAAAAGAGGTCAGACGCGCAACTAAAACATTATCTTATGGACCAGGAAAAGACTGAGTTGCCACACGAAGCCAAGATGCTGAAAAGAGGATCTTCCAGAGTTCAAAAGAGGACCAGAACCAAAAAAGGTGAAAGAGCTACTACTGTTGTTGTCGAGGATCACCAGAAGATCATAAAAAAGGCAATGAAAGAGGCCGAAGAGAAACTCAAGCGAGAGTACAGAGAAGACTTGAAGGCTTATAAACTCAAGATAGAAAAGGAGGCTAGAGCTGAAGTGAAGAGTCTGAAAAAGAAACTAGAAGAAGAAACTACTCAAAGAATAACAGTTGAGACTCAGTTGAAAGGAAGTCACCTCCGCACCGCTCGACTAACGGAAGAGAATTCCAAGCTCAGATATCAAATGAAAAGTATGGAGAATGCATCTGAGAAGACTTATCTCCTAGAATGCAAAGGATGTGATGAACTTAGGGAGTGCTGCAAGAAGCTAGATGGGCAGTTATTCCAAAAGGACGTGGTAATTCAGAATCTCGTCAAAGGAAGAGATCGAAAGGCAACCAAGATACTGTTTGATGAAACCAAGAAGTGGAGTGATGAGCACTTCAGACAAGGAGGACCTCTATTTTATATTCAGATGGATTGATGTTTGAGTCTGTATGTCTTGACCACCACCAGACTTGTTGGATGGGGTCCTTTATTTTTCCTTTTTAAACTATCGTGTTGATGTATGGTCTCGCCCAAGTTTAAATTTCTGTTATGAATGAAAAAGAACTAGTTCCTTTGTTTCTCTTAATGCTTGTCCTCTATCATGTTGCTAGTTATTCTAGATCAATATTAAAATCTTGGATACTCTGAAATGGCACATCACGTCATACACACACATGAACTCATACATTCACATTATCACATTGCATTTTCAGGTTATTGTACAAGAAACTAACTGGGGTCCCTTTCAGCAATAGACTTCTGCTTCAACGACAAAGCTGACTTCCTTACATCCATACCGTACCAGGAACAATCAGAAAAGGATCATGGACCACTTCGAACAGAATCAGGCTGCCCTCCGTAGTGACGTGGACGCTATGGGGGAGAGGATGACCCAACTCTTGGAGACTCTCCACGTTGTCATTCAAGGGCAAGATGAGCTCAGGAAGAGCGTCGCTAGTTTGGTCAAGGATGCTCCTACCACTTCTGCTGGTGGAGTGCCGAAACCTGGGGATATTCCTAATCGCGACATACCTAAGGTGGTGGATGATCATCGCGACGTTATCGACCTTGACCAAGATCTTACTGCTAAACTGGCTGAAACTGCTAAAATGTATCATGCTCTTGAGGAGCGTCTTAAGGCCATTGAGGTCGCTAAGACTTCGAGCTTCAATACTGCTGCTTTATGTCTAGTTCCTGGGATTGTTATTCCCCCGAAGTTTAAAGTGCCTGATTTCGACAAGTACAAGGGGGTCACCTGCCCAGAGACTCACCTTCGTTCCTAGTGCTGTAAGATGGCCGCTCATGCCGAGAACGAACCTTTGCTCATGCACTTCTTCCAGGACAGTCTCACTGGGGCCCCATTAGAGTGGTATATGCAGCTTGAGAGGGCTAATGTTCGTACTTGGGGAGAACTTGCCGATGCCTTTTTGAAGCAATATCACTATAACACTGCTATGGCTCCTATCCGTGCTCAGCTTCAAAATATGTCACAAAAGTATGAAGAGTCTTTTAAGGAATACGCCCAGAGGTAGCGCGAACTTGCTGCTCGAGTCCAACCTCCTCTCTTGGACCGTGAATTAATTGACCTGTTTATGGGAACTCTGAAAGGGCCGTATCTTCAGCACATGGCCAACAACACTTCTCCTTCCTTCTCAGATGTGGTTATTATTGGGGAATGAGTTGAGAATTGTGTTAAAGCTGGCACCATTCAAGGTGTTGTTGGTCCTAACAACTCTAATGGCAATGGTAAAAAGCCATACTCTGGATTTGTGAAGAAGAAAGAAGGTGAGACTAGTACCGCCTCTATTGACCAAGGCCGAGCTCCTGTGTATTCGGCCGTTCTGCCTCCATATTATCCGATGCCTTATGTTGTTCCTAGTCCATATGTTCCTACAGCATATGCTGCTGCGCTTCCACAACCATGGGTGGCTCCTCAACAGCCTTTCGTGCCACAACAACAGGTTGTTGCTCCTCAAAATCGCCAGCAAAATCCTAGGCCTTAGGGTCAAAGAGCTCCACAGAGGCAAAGATATCCCGAAAGGCGTATAGACCCGGTTCCAATTCCATATGCTCAGCTTCTTCCTCAATTGCTCGCTAATCAGTTGGTACAGCTTCGTGAACTTGGTCCTCCACCTGATACCCTTCCCCCAGGATACGATGTTAATGCTCATTGTGAATTTCATTCAGGGGCTCCAGGCCATACGATAGAAAAGTGTCGAGCATTGAAATTAAAAGTTCAGGATCTCATTGATGACAAGATTATTTCGTTCACCCCTACTGGTCCTAATGTGCAGAATAATCCTATGCCTCCCCACGCAGGTGCGACCAACGCCATTGAATGGTGCGATGAACATATCTTGGTAACTGGTGTTGATGGGATTAAGATGCCGCTTGCAATTGTCAGAGAGCGTCTTGTGCAACAGGGGGTCTTGCATGAACTCCATAATTTTTGTTTGCAATGTTCTTCTAATCCAGAGGAATGTGCTAGTTTGAGGGAGGAGATTCAAAAGCTGATGGATGAAGGTATTCTTAGAGTGGAAAGAGTTGTTTCTGATGAAGATGTAGCTACTCTAGAAATCCCTTACTATCAGGCTGATGTTTCAAAGGCTCAAGGTACCCCTTTGATTATTCATGCTCCGAGTACTCCTTTGGTTATTCAGGCTCCAAGAACTCCGTTGGTTATTCAGGCTCCGAATACTCCCCTGACCATCCATTCCCAGGCTCCTTCAACTTCATCTCCCGCTTCCTCTTCATTGGCTGATTCTAAGGACGTTCCTTGGAGTTATAATGTTGTGTATATTCGAGGGAAAAAGCATGATTGTCCTCCAGTGGGTAATTCGAATGTCACTAACATTGCTGGAACTAGTGGCATCACTCGTAGTGGTCGAATCTTTGCTGCTCCGCCTCCCCCTCCCAAAGAGACCAACAAGGATGTTAATGCACAAACTAAAGGGAAACAGGTCGTTATTGATCCTCCTGAGCCTCGTACCGCACAAGACGCTGAACAGCTTTTGAGAATTATCAAGAAAAGTGACTACAAGGTGATTGATCAGCTTGACCAAACTCAAGCTAAGATTTCCATCTTGTCTCTTTTGGTGCACTCAGAAGCTCATCGTGATGCTCTGAGGAAGATCTTGGCTTCCGCTCACGTTACTCAAGACATTACTGTGCCTCAGTTTGAAGAGGTTGTGACCAATATTGCTGCTGGTAATTGTTTGGGTTTTTGTGATGATGAACTCCCGCCTGAAGGTAGAGCACACAATAAAGCATTGCATATCTCCATAAGGTGCTTGGATACCGTGTTATCTCGAGTTCTGATTGATACAGGATCTTCCCTTAATGTGATGCCCAAAGCTACTTTGTTCAAGCTGAGTATGGATGGGGTTATGATGAGACCATGCACTATGAGTGTCCGAGTGTTTGATGGTTCTAGAAGGTCTGTAGAAAGGGAAATTGATTTTCCTGTTAAGATTGGTCCTCACACATTCTATATTGCCTTCTATGTCATGGACATTCGTCCATCGTATACTTGCCTCTTGGGTCGTCCTTGGATTCATGCTGCTGGAGCCGTGACATCTACCCTTCATCAGTGTTTGAAATTCGTCGTGAGCGATAAGGTAGTTGTGATCACTGGTGAAGAAGATATGGTAATCAATAACCTAACGACGTACCGTTACGTGGAGGTAGAAAGGGAAGTGCATGAGACACCTTTCCAAGCCTTGGAAATTGTGTCAGTCGATAGATTCCCTGTGGTCGAAAACAAGAAAGAACCTGGAGCGCCCCTCTCATCCTTAAATGATGCCAAGGCTTTTCTAGAAGCTGGTGTTCCCCATGGTGCTTGGGGCAAGTTGATCGATGTTTACGAGAAGCAAGACAAGTATGGTCTCGGGTACCAACCATCCTCTTCCACTCAATTCAATCCAACCCATGGAAAGAAGGTGATCCCCCCAATCTCTCAGGTGTTCGTCAGCGCCAGTACTAGTTCTGAAAGTCAGGTTCTCGCCGTGGATGATGATGATGAAGAAGATCTCTCCAGATTCATTTGCCAAGCTGCGCCCGGACATGAACTCAGCAACTGGACCATAGTGGACATCCCTAGGGTCACTTTTATGGAGATGTAATTTTCCTGTTTTGATAAATCATGTGTCTCGCCCCAGGCATATTGATAGCTTGTATAAAGAGGGGCCCCCATGTGTTTCAGTCCGTTTAATGATGAATAAAAGTCACATTTTCGCATACAATTGCTACTCCATTTCTTTCATTTTTATTTTTGTTTTAAAAAATTTTCAAAAAAATAACAAATGGCAAAGTTTTTTCTCTTTTTTCATTTCCTCTATGTGCTGCATTCTAAAGCATAAATCATCCATCGTGCAGATCCGACTCGGATTCCATCAAAAATGATAATGTTACAGTTCCACGTCTTGATATCCTTGAGAATCCAATTGACCAAGCTGATGAAGATAGTGGGGAAGATTGTGGAGTCCCTGAGGAATTGGCAAGACTATTGAGACAAGAAGAGAAATCTATTCAGCCACATCAAGAAGCCATAGAAATCATCAACCTCGGTACAGAAGAAGCAAAGAAAGAAGTCAAGATAGGTGTGTGGTGGTCGTTTTCTTTACCTCCCCGTTTCACTTGGGAGGACGGCACGCTAAACCCTTCACGCGAGATTTGGAAGGAGAATACGCCCGTGGTGGGATGAATTTTCTTTCAGTTCTTCCTACGATATCACACGAACTTTCTTATTGGTCCTACGAGTAGGAAAGGGGAAAAAAGATCTCAACTAAACCCTAGGAGTTTGCTAAGTGTGGGGATTTCACCTAGACTAGAAATTCTGGAGTCCGGGAGGTCGGTTATACATAGGGAAGTGTTTAAACACCCTACATATCTGTAGTACTCTACAGGAACCTTCTATGTGTCATTTGTGATTGTGTTTGCTGCTAATGATTGGGAAAGTTTCTCCTTTGTGTTAGGAGAAGGAATTGAATTGATTTGAAAAGACAGACAGATAGACAGACTGACTATTTTTGGTATTTTATTAGCTCGCTGAGATTCCTTGTGAACCTCATGCCTACATATCCCTAGTGGAAGTCAGAGCTTAATGTAGTTCGGGGAACTAACTAGGGAAATTAATTGTTTTTGGTGCCTTGCTTGAAGCTCAAGGTTGAAGCTTGGAATTAAATCTCTGTTTACAGTAAAGAGACATGGAATCATCTCTACAGAGAGGTATTTGTACTATTCTACCACAAACATTTAAAGGAGTGACAGAATAACTGAATTCATTTCATTCAAGAGGGGGACCTTACTTGTGTATGTGCAAGTATACCAGTCATATGCCTCTTAAATGAAAGAAAAATGCTCATCCAAATTAGGGAAAGTTACCACATGTCTGGGTTTTACTGCCAGCTCATGCCTTTCAAAATCCTAAATGGGAGACTTGATTAAAATTGAAATGAAGTGTAATGTTTGTTTGAATGTGGTAGAGTAGTAAAAATATCTCTCTATAGAGATAAGCTATGTCTATCTACTGTATAAAAGATTTGACTTTAGCTGGCTTGTATGAGGCCCAAGCTTGAGGCTTTTTGATTGATTAATTAATATTATTGACTCTGGGAGATGACTCCACTGGGGATTAATTACAGGGTATTTTTGTGTTCTGTACAAAGCCCAGAATTGAGGCTGACTCTACTTAGGGAGACTCTATTTATGTGCCTTGTACAAAGCCCAAGGTTGTGGCTAACTGTTGAGGATAATTGAATGAATGACTCTATTTTATGTGCCTTGTACAAAGCCTAAGGTTGTGGCTGACTCTAGCTAGGAAAAAAAACATTATTTTCTGCCTTGTACAAAGCCCAAGGTTGTGGCTGACTCTTAAATAAACTGAGTATGGATGACTCTATGGGGAAAAGATCCTAGGTGTTAGGAATCTTTGACACATGAAAGTATGGTTTATCTGCCTTGTACAAAGCCCAAGGTTGTGGCTACTGAATGATGAAGAACTCACTGGGGAGACTCTATTATCTGCCTTGTACAATGCCCAAGGTTGAGGCTGACTCTTGACAGGGGAGTTTTATTGTTTGGGTTCCTTGTATGAAGCCCAAGGTTGAGGCTAACTATTTTTGTTGGTTTTGACTCTACTGAGGAGATTTTATTTATTGAAAGACTGTTTTTCTTTGGAAGCTAACCCTTTCCAGGGATTTTGACTCAGCTGGTGAATTTGTCTGTTAAAAGACTGACTTTATCATGTTTTTTTGGAGGCTGACCCTTTCCAGGGGTTTTGACTCTTTTGGGGAAATTATCTCCTAAGAGAAATGAATCTTTGATTTTTGAAAGACTGATGTTGGAAGCTAACCCTTTCCAGGGATTTTTATTGAAATGATAGATTGATTTTTGGAGGCTAACCCTTTCCAGGGATTTTTATTGAAATGATAGATTGATTTTGGAGGCTAACCCTTTCCAGGGATTTTTATTGAAATGATAGATTGATTTTGGAGGCTAACCCTTTCCAGGGATTTTGTGATTGAAAAATGGATGGCAGAAAGATTATCTAATGGAGACTTCTTGTTTAAAGCCCAAGATGAAGGCTGACACATGCTGAGGAGAAAATAAACATAGATCCTAGACTCTGCTAAGGAAGATTGATGAAGATAAGGGTGACAGAGACTGTCCATGTCTCTCATTCCAAAAATGTACTCAATGTAGAATTGAGACAAACTTAGCTTGTTTAAAGTCTGGTTTAAATTGGAAGAAACTCACCAGGGTATGTTAAAAGGTGACTAAAGACCTGTTCCTATGTTTATAAGAAACCTGATGGGTCCTTGTATACAAGCTCAAGAGGAAGCTGGAAATGCTTTTAAGAAGCCTGTGGGTCCTTGTACAAAGCCCAAGAGGAGGCTAATCGAGGGTCCTTGTTATAGCACAAGAGAAAGCTATGTAGTTTTGAACTTATTTTGGCTCTAAGCAAATGGGTAAGAGGTTTCACCGGGAATAATTCCTCTTTGGGTGGATGTGTCCTATATTTTTGGATTCTAAGGTTTTTGCCAAGATGTTTCACCGGGAATAATTCATCTTGGGGGTTTGAACTACAGATCCCTAATTAGGAAAGAGCCTTCACCGGGAAGACATTCTCAATCCTAGGCCATATTCCTATAATATATATATATATATAGTTTAACTGTCCTAGGGTTTATACTCAAACGTAGTTCTAAACTAATATATGCACAGTTTATATTTGACAGTAATTTAAATAAAGACTGTAAATTGAAAGCTTGTAAAGCCTAACCTGGATGGAGTGGAGGCCTTTGGAGAAGTATGTACAGAGCCTCACCAGTAATTTTTGTTTTGTTGATAACAGTTGAATATTTATTATAAACAGTTAATGGTTTTTGAAAACAGAAGAAGTGAAGATGGACAAAGGTCACATAGGTATCTGAAGAGTTTCACCGGGAATAATGCCCTTCAAATACCAGAAGAATGTTTTGAAAACAGAAAGAAGATTTTGAAAATACAGTTTTGAAAACAAGCTAAGAAGAGAAGGTTTTTGGGACTTACACTCTATTAGAGGCCCAGTACTTTACAGTACTGGTGTAAAAGCAATTTGAAAAAATGATTTGGAATGGTGCAAGGTTTTGTTGTTTGAAAACCCTAATCATTTGATTTATTCGGAGATTGAAAACAGTTTTGAAAATTGACAAAAGTCAACTTAATTAAGGTAAAAATAAAGATCTTTTACCTAATTAAGACCTAAACAATTAGGGTTTTATCATAAGATTATTTACAAAATGATTAGGTTAAAATAAAGTGACAATATATATTTAAAGTATTTAAGAAAACACTTAAAAACATACTATTTTAAACCTAATAAAAATTCATGAAATAAATAATATTTTTATGATTTTTTTGACTATTCACAAAATAGATATATTAAATAATAGGTGTATGAAAAATGAAGTGAAAATGATTTAATTTGATAGGTGAATTAATTGTGTGAAGTTGTGAAGAAAATAGGTGTGACAAGTGATAAAAAAATTAGGAATGTCTCCACCAAGGCTTGAACTCACGCCCTTTAGGTCACATACCCAAAACCAAACCACTGGGCCAGCGCGCGCATGGTGATAGTGATACACATCCAACACTTTATATTTTCAGATAAACGTGTAAACCATGAAAAAAATAAAAGGAATAAAAAGTCTGGGGCGAGGGGGATTCGAACCCCAGACTTGAGGCATGAGGAGACTAAGAGTGCATGTGAGGCCACTAGGGCAAACGATGTATTCGTTTAAAACACGCTTTCAGTTAAATATATTTTAAACCCTCCCCTGAGAATCCAAAAATGGCGCCACCCACCATCTTCATCTTCAACCTCAAGCTCTTCAAATTTGAACTTCTGAACTTACTCGTTTCTCAACCAAACGTGAT
The DNA here is from genome assembly GCF_029867415.1 of Vicia villosa. Lineage (NCBI taxonomy): Eukaryota > Viridiplantae > Streptophyta > Magnoliopsida > Fabales > Fabaceae > Vicia > Vicia villosa. The sequence continues at coordinate 97,147 of NW_026705850.1, read as the reverse complement.
GATGTAAAGATGAATTTCACTCCAAATTTCCTCACGAATCTAAATACGTAACTAATATCTATTTATATTAACTACATCTAACTAATTTACCAGAAATCGTGAAGAACCCTAAATTTTAAAAATCAAATTAAATGACTATACTGAAAGATAAATGAATGATGATAGAGGGTTTTTAATCCTCTGATGATGCTGAACAAGATAGAATCGAGCTTTATCACAAAGAGTGCTTAAATTAAAGAGGTGAGGTTCAGAAACTTACCTCTGAAAATGGAGGTCGTGAGGATGATAGAGAGCACCTGGGCTTGAATGAATGATCTCAATAGCTTCCCTGAGACTCAATGATGCTAACTGAATGCTTATTGGAGCTTGAATCCTCCTGAATTGCTCTATGGACCTCCCTCGATTTCAGCTTCAAGTGAACATGGAGGTTGTTGAATTTGGAGTTACAGATGAGCTGCAGCCATCTGGTTAGCTTCACTATGACCTGAGGAGTGTGCCTGGATGATTGGCTTGGCTTGAAACCTCCTGAATTGTTCTGTGGTCCTCCAACTGCAAGTGCTCCAAATGAGAGGTGGAGATGATGATTCTCCACGCCCAGCAGTGTTCCAGAGGTTTGGATCACCTCCAAATGCCTCCCTCAATGTGTTTGAATACTTATTTTCAAAGAGAGAGCTTTGGTTTGAAGAATCCGAGTCTTCTTGCCAAAGGACCTTTGAAAAAACTAAGTATGAAGAAAGAAAAGAGAAAGCAAGAATTCTGTTGCTTTGGTGTGTCTTTTGAATGAGAATGAGGCCTCTATTTATAGGCAATTGGTTCAGTATAGTTGCAGAAGAGTGAGCTTGCTTAATGAAAGAAGTTTGGTTTCTTAAGCATGAAGGAAGTTTGCAAATATCTCTTATGCAATGATGAGAATTTTGATTCCATTTGATCAATCCTCTAGCCCTCGATTTTGCTTGATCTTAGGGGACAATTCTGAGCCAGAAATGAGCTCTAATTGGTTGGTGAGAAGATTCCCTGGGTGATTCATCAATTTGCCATAAATTCACAAATGTAATCATTACATAATCACATGTTCTTGTTTTTAGAATCTTCTTCAATCCTTATGGCATGGTGAAAATGAATGCATGGCATTGTTTCAGATATGTTATGGGTCGTGTAGCATCCATAATTGAGGTCATGTGCACAAAATTTCAAAGTTCAAAAATGATGCATGACCTATAATTTTACTTCATGAGGCCAACTTTGAACAAGCATAACTCTTAGCTCAAATTGAATTTGGAGAAGGTTGAACACAATTTGGAAAGCCCTAAACATCTACTTCAAATCATTAGTTTATGTCTTCTTCAGAATCATTTGGGAAATTTGTGAAAAATGAGCCCAAAGTTGGATGAAAACTAGGTTAAAACACTTAGAAAATTTTCTAAGTGTTTATGACCTAAAACTTCAAAATTTCCAAAACTATTAAATGATTGATCTTTTGAAAAAAGTTCCATTGTAAGATGTTGTTTTATTTTGCAAGATCTACAACTTTCATGTTGGAAGTTTTTTGAGTTGTGTAGGTGAAATTTTGAGTTCTCACTATGCCCTCAAAAACCCTAATTCCCGACTTTTTGCTCCTTGATGAATTTCTTTGAATTTCTTTGGTCAAATGACTTTGACATCCATATATTGATGATATTGATCTTTGAAAGTCATTTTTTGACCAAAAACCTTAAAAGTCAATGATGATCCCACACAGTTGACTTTTCCTGACAAAGTGAATTTTTTGGGCTTTTTGTGTAGAAACAAGACCTTCTCCTCAAATGAATGATGTAAATGGATTATATTGAGGTAGTAGAGATTCTTGAATCATGTCTTGAGTTTTGGATCCATGCCCTGATTAAAAGTCAACTATCTTGGTGAATTAGGTCAAAAAAACCCTAATTGTCGACCAGAGGACAATGATGAGTGTAGACTTTGAATTGAGGTGTAATGTCCAGTGGATCTTGTCATAAGAGTTATTTGAAGTTGATTAATGTCTTTGAATGGTCTCTTGGGGCTTTTTAGGGTTTCCCAAAAGTGATCCCTGATTTTAGTCCTTGATAGGCTCCAAACCCTAGTCTGTTGATCTGAGTAATCCTGTACTTAGATGACTGGGTGTCTTAATCAATCATAGGTGTAATAATGAGGCTTTTGAGTCTTATGATTGTATTAGAGACTAATCCCTCTATTGATTGATCCTTTGCCTGAGTTTTCTTGTCTTTGAACACCCTCGATTAAATGCCAGACTGCCCTGAGTACTTACTTTGACTTGATGAAAATCCTGAAGATATGTCATCTCAGGGGGGTCAAAAATTAGGGTATGACAAGGTGCCGCTTTGCAAAGTGATGTAAAAAGAAGGTTGATTGAGTTGCTTCGAGAATATGTTGATATCTTCGCCTGGTCGTAGAAAGATATGCCTGGTTTAGACACTGATATCGTCATGCACAGGTTACCGCTCAAACCGGAATGTCCGCCTGTAAAGCAAAAACCGTGAAGAACTCGACCTGATATGGCTTTGAAAATCAAGGAAGAAGTTGAAAAACAGTTGAAGGCTGAATTCTTATCTGTGTGTGAATATCCTCCATGGATTGCAAACATCGTACCTGTTCCAAAGAAGGACGGAAAGGTGCGCATGTGTGTCGGCTATCGAGATCTGAATAGGGCGAGTCCGAAGGATGAATTCCCTTTGCCTCATATTGATGTGCTAGTCGACAATACTGCTCAGTATTCGGTATTCTCATTCATGGACGGTTTTTCTAGCTATAATCAAATAAAGATGGCTCCTGAAGATATGACCAAGACTACTTTTACCACTCTGTGGGGTACGTATTGTTATAAGGTGATGCCTTTTGGTCTTAAGAATGCCTGTGCAACGTATCAGCGAGCGATGGTGACCCTTTTCCATGACATGATCCATAAGGAGATTGAGGTGTACGTCAATGATATGATTGCAAAATCTCAAACCGAGGAGGAACATTTAGTATATCTTGAGAAACTGTTTGCTCGTCTGCAAAAATTCAAGTTGAGGCTTAATCCAAACAACTGCACTTTCGGAGTGCGATCTGGCAAATTACTTGGATTCATCGTGAGCCAACGAGGGATTACGTCGACCCTGATAAAGTAAGAACAATACAGAATATGCCAGCACCGAAGAATGAAAAGGAAGTTCGAGGGTTCCTTGGGATATTGAATTACATAGCCAGGTTCATTTCTCATCTCACTAACACTTGTGAACCCATCTTTAAGCTGCTGCGCAAGAATCAAGATATCCGTTGGGATGATCATTGTCAAGAAGCCTTCGAAAAGATCAAACAGTACCTCCAAGAGCCACCAATTCTCATGCCTCCAGTTCCTGGGAGGCCGCTTCTTATGTACTTAACTGTGCTTGAAGGATCTATGGGGTGTGTGCTGGGCCAGCATGACGAGTCCGGTCGAAAAGAGTGCGCCATTTATTACCTGAGCAAAAGGTTTACCGATTGTGAATCCCGTTACTCACTACTCGAGAAAACTTGCTGCGCTTTGTTATGGGCCGCTCGCCGACTGAGGCAGTATATGTTAACTCACACCACTTTATTGATCTCCAAAATGGACCCGATAAAGTACATCTTCGAAAAGCCGGCTCTTACAGGCAGACTAGCACGATGGAAAATGCTTTTATCGGAGTATGACATTCAGTATGTCACACAAAAGGCCATCAAAGGAAGTGTTCTCGCAGATCACCTCGCTCATCAGCCATTGGAAGAATATCAGTCAATGAAGTTTGACTTTCCTGATCAGGACATCATGAAACTGGATGATGATGAAGGACCCGAACCAGGGGAGCGATGGACTCTCACGTTCGATGGTGCATCAAATGCTATGGATCATGGTATTGGGGCAGTTTTGACTTCTCCTCGTCAGACGCACATCCCTTTCACGGCCAGAATATGTTTTGATTGCACGAACAATGTTGCAGAATATGAAGCTTGTGTGATGGGTCTCGAAGCGGCCATTGATATGAGGATTAAGATCCTGGAAGTTTATGGGGATTCTGCCTTGGTCATACATCAGATACGAGGTGATTGGGAGACACGACACCCCAATTTAGTTCCTTATAGGGACTATATCTTGGAGTTGTTGCCTGCTTTCGAGGAAGTCACTTTCGATCATATCCCTCGAGAGGAAAATCAGTTGGCAGATGCTCTGGCTACTTTGGCAGCAATGTTCAAAGTTAGCTACCCTAATGAAGCGCCAGACATAAGGATCCTCCGTTACAAAGAGTCCGCACATGTATTCCCTGCTCATTGCCTCACCACTGAAGAGGTGTATGACGAAAAGCCTTGGTATTACGACATCAAAAGGTATGTTGAAAAGCAAGAGTATCCTGAAGATGCTACGATTGGTGATAAGCGAACGCTTCGAAGGCTAGCATCCAAATTCTTCTTGTCAGGAGACGTCCTGTACAAAAGAAACTATGATTCAGTTTTGCTCAGATGCATGGATAGACACGAAGCAGAATTGATCATGCGAGAAATTCATGAGGGATCTTTTGGAACTCATGCCAATGGACATTCTATGGCTAAAAAGATCTTGCGAGCAGGGTATTATTGGATGAAGATAGAAAGTGATTGTTATGTGTACGTGAAGAAATTTCATAAATGCCAAGTATATGCGGACAAAATTCATGTTCCTCCAACTCCTTTGAATGTTCTAACATCACCATGGCCCTTTGCTATGTGGGGCATTGACATGATTGGACGAATTGAGCCACAAGCTTCGAATGGACATAGATTTATTCTTGTTGCCATCGACTACTTCACCAAATGAGTTGAAGCTGCTTCTTACAAGAACGTAACCAAGCAAGTCGTCACTCGCTTCATCAAGAAAGAGATCATATGCCGATATGGGGTTCCAAACAAAACCATCACTGATAATGGGTCCAATCTTAACAACAAGATGATGACAGAGTTATGCAAAGAATTCAAGATTGAACATCACAATTCGTCACCCTATCGGCCGAAGATGAATGGCGCAGTCGAAGCTGCTAACAAGAACATAAAGAAGATCGTCCAGAAGATGGTGAGAACATATAAGGATTGGCATGAGATGTTACCGTTCGCCCTACATGGCTATAGAACTTCAGTTCGCACTTCAACTGGGGCAACTCCTTTCTCTCTTGTCTATGGCATGGAAGTTGTACTTCCCATCAAAGTGGAAATTCCTTCGTTGAGAGTCTTGATGGATGCCAAACTAGATGAAACAGAATGGGTTCAGACGAGGCTTGACCATCTCAATCTGATTGAGGAGAAACGCTTATCTGCTATTTGCCATGGTCAGCTGTACCAAAAGAGGATCAAGAAAGCGTATGACAAGAAAATTCGGCCTCGAGAATTCCACACAGGTGACCTGGTCGTAAGGAAGATCTTGCCAATTCACACCGATCCAAGGGGAAAATGGACTCCCAACTATGAGGGGCCATACATTGTAAAGAAAGCATTCTCAGGTGGTGCTTTAATACTGAAAAAGATTGATGGGGAAGACGTTCCACTTCCAGTCAACTCAAACTCAGTCAAAAAATACTACGCTTAAAAGACCCGCTAAGTTGAAAACTCGAAAGAGCAATTTAGGCAATAATGGGCATCCCGGTGGACAAAAAAAGAAAAGTCCAGGTAAAACTTAGGGATAAAACAAAAAAGGAATAACCCACTAAGTTGAAAACCCGAAAGGGAGACTTAGGGTATCCCGCTGGATTGAAAACCCGAAAGGGCGGTCCAGGCAAAAGTTAGGGATCAAAAGCGAGAGGCTTTAGTCTGAATATCCTTCACAAATACCACTATACGCTTTGGCAAGCGGACAGATCGATTCAACTACTACGCTTCTGAAGCAAAGCATTGAGAAGATCAAGGATATGGGAATTGTAGCAATACCAGTTTTAATGGAAATTCGAGCATTTCTCTTTGCCATTTTGCCTATTGTGCCTTTATTTTTCCTTTTGCAACTACCTCATTTAGGAGTTGCTTCCTTGTACAAAAGCCTATTCATAGGCATGCCATCAATAAAATGATCCTTTTGCTAAAAAGCTTTCCTTGTTACTTTCCATTTGTCGTATGCAAAGTGTGATTTAATTCATTATTAAACATTGCATTGAAAACATGGGGGAATAATGGTCATAAGCCGAAATGAAACATGATGTTACATAAACATAAAAGTGCTCTAAAGGGCACCATTCGCATCCAAATGTTGTTTTTCTGTGCAGGTTGCAGGTTCTACTGGTCACCTTGACCCATCTCGTATCACAAGGGTCGTCACCATCCCGCGTGAAAGTTCAAGCGTGTAATTCATCAGTACTGGTAAGCATGGGGCACCTAGAGAAGTCCATGTCCTCTCCTCCATACGATAAACGAAGAAGGGCCCTTCAAGATCGTGATCTCCCAAGTAGTTCAAGATGTAGGGAAAGTCAGGCAAAGTCACGTCTCCCTCAACGAAGTTATGTTCTAATCCTCAACACTGTCGCCAATAATCTTTGGTACTGTAGGGCTTCCAACGCCCACTCGTATTGGCGCTCCAAGAAAATAAGTAACGGACCCCAATGATCCTGCTCCATTATCTCACCAAGGCCTTTATTTTGCACTCTGCATATAGTATCCATTGCATATAACATTGCATCCTCAAAGCGTAGCATATCCATCAAAGCGGATCACTACGCCATACATTAAAATTCAAACATGCATACAAAAGCATAAGCCAGATAATCAAGATCAGCGCTCAATCGAGGTGATGACATATCCCCATAGAGATGTTATCCTTACGAGATCTCGATTGATATCTGCCACATCATAAACACTCTCAAGCCGCGGTGCCGATACGAGGTATTCTCAATCCTCGACGAATGTCTGACTGAAAGTCTCTTTACTTGTATACTCTCCTGTTGTGGGTGAAGATCGCTCATAGGTCTTCTCCTGATGTCGAGTCGGTGTTGAGTCATAGATCGTACGAGATCTTATCCTTTCAGTCCTGAAGATCACTCATAGATCTTCTCCTGGTGTCGAGTCGGTGTTGAGTCATAGATCGTACGAGATCTTATTCTTTTAGTCCTGAAGATCACTCATAGATCTTCTCCTGGTGTCGAGTCGGCGTTGAGTCATAGATCGTACGAGATCTTATCCTTTCAGTCCTGAAGATCACTCATAGATCTTCTCCTGGTGTCGAGTCGGCGTTGAGTCATAGATCGTACGAGATCTTATCCTTTCAGTCCTGAAGATCACTCATAGATCTTCTCCTGATGTCGAGTCGGTGTTGAGTCATAGATCGTACGAGATCTTATTCTTTTAGTCCTGAAGATCACTCATAGATCCCCTCCTGGTGTCGAGTCGGTGTTGAGTCATAGATCGTACGAGATCTTTTCCTTTCAGTCCTGAAGATCACTCATAGATCTTCTCCTGGTGTCGAGTTGGTGTTGAGTCATAGATCGTACGAGATCTTTTCCTTTCAGTCCTGAAGATTGCTCAGAGATCTTCTCCTGGTGTCGAGTCGGTGTTGAGTCATAGGTCGCTACGAGGTCTTATCTTTTCAGTCATTGTTTCATACAACCGCCCTTATGGGAAACCTCGTATTGGCACCATCGCCGCGTTATAAGCTATCCTCATTTAACCATTACTCACCATAAACTTTTCCACACAAAAAAAAGAAAAAAACAAAATTCTCTTTCCCCAGCAGATATCAGAAAAAAATAAAGATAACACTTACACCATCTCTTCAGGACAAATTTCTGGCACTTAGATATTTAATCTTCTTCTACCTCGAATGTTCGAAAGGCTAGCGCCAATCTCACCTTCAGGTTTAAGACGATTAAATAGGGGCAGTTGTCGTACCCCAAATTTGTCCTCTCCTATTTATCTGGCTTACAATCCATATACATGCATCATTTAAGTCATAGCCCAATTCATGCATTCATATCATGGTTACTGTTCCAAAAAGTGACAAGAAAGAGGGCTCCTAGCACAAAGAACTTCTAATTAAATATAAAGATCTGAGGTCTGGTCTTGTGGCATTATCCATCTGAGGGCATTCTTGAATCAGGGTTTTCTCACCTCCAACTCAAGGCATTTGTTAGAAACTGATTAATCGGGAATTTCATCAAGATCGGAGAAAAATCAGAACAGTTGAATTTTGGGTCAAAGTCAGGCCAATCACTCAAATATTGACTTTTAGTGGAAAATCGGTCAAGAAAAGTCAAAGAATGAATAAAATCAGGAGTTTGACAAAAGTTGCCAAAATAGAAAAATAATCAAAAATGGAAAGTTTTCATACTTAGAAAATATTTTGGCTCTTAAAAGTTTGATGAACAGTCCACTTCACCATCAGTTTACACGTGGAAAATTACATGTTTTGGAGAAATTTCCAACATCAAAGTTGTTCTTCTCATGGAGGAGAATAACTTTGTAGTTGGACACTTTTCCATTTGAAGCTTGGATGAAGAGTTACTAAGGTTTGAAGTTGAAAATTTTCACTTGGATCAAGTCACAAAGCTGGGCAGATTTTAGGCCATACGTGAAGCATTTCATCAAACATGTGATGTGCCATATTTGAAGCCAATTTCAGGGCAATTCAAGAAGCCTACAAATGCAAACTTGGTATGTATATACTCTTTGTCATGTACTCTGTACAATGAAACAAAAACCAAGTCAATTGAGTAGATATTGAATCAATTGTGAACGCCCAAAGTCTCACACTGACCAAGCCATACGTTGACAAGAATCTGGGCCAGAGATCAGGGCACGCGCAAGACATTTTCACAAGCATGTGGCATGCCATTTTTGAAGTTGATTTTAAGGATCCACTAGCATCTTCTAGAGCGAATTCCAATGTTAAGATACTCCTTGCCATGCCCTCTTTCCAAGGAACTATAGATCGTGATAATTGAGTGCACATGGACCATGATAGAGGGTTCTAAAGCCATGCCCTGGGAAAGTTGTGTTTGTGGAAGCCCCAAGCCAGATACAAGCAACGCGCGCGCAGGCCCCATGCAGTCATATTTCACCATGTTTCAAGTCACTCTTCTCCCACTCCAAAGCATTGATTCAAGGATCTCCCAACACCAAAATTACTATATGCCATGCACTCTTTAAATTGGCCCCAAGAGTGAATCATTTGAGGGTTTGTAGTTAGAATTACTGGTTCACAAAGTTGGTGCCATGAATGTTTTTCCAATAAGCAACATGTAAAATTTTGCAACACATTCATTTATCCAAATAGCCATGCACAGAAAGTTACACGTGAAAGAGCAAGAAAAGCCATGCTACAAACGACCACCCTTGCTAATTAAGTCTTGAGGAAAAGATAGGCTACCATAATCCCCACCATAATTACCATGAACACTCGCCCTATATAAGTCATAAAGGCTTCGCAAATCACGGACGCAGACATTTTCACCACACACACTTCTTTTTATCTTTCTCCACTATCTCTTCTCTCCCTCGTGCTCTCTCCCTTCTCCTCACCAAAACAGAAGTTTGTTACAAACTGTAACAAACTCTGAATCTCCATAACCACCACAACCTCCTCCATCTTCATCATCATCTTCAACTCATCACCACCATAAACAACTCTCCTCCACCATCAACAAGTAACATGGATCCTTTTCATCAAGATTGTGCACCTCAAACTCCATGATCTTCATCTCTATTACTGATAGTTCGAGCAAGATTCGAGTGTTCCTTCAACGTTTGCTATCTCTGAGCTTACTTCGCAGAAGCTGAAGCATAGCATTGGAGCTCATCATCGTCACCATCGCCAAGATCCAGAGACAGAGGTTAAGCGTTTTTTTGGAGACTAGCAATTCAAGACCATAGCAGGTAAGTTCTTAAACCTTCCTCAACATCTTAGACATGTGATAGGTTGATGTGATTTTCTAAATGTCAACGTGCTTGCAAAAGATGTAATGCATAACATGTGTAGGTCCTTGAACTTGTGTCGATTTCCTGGATATAATGATTGTTCTGAGTGCATTGATGATCTGCTTGCTTGCTGTGTGCTGAGGATATCGTATAGCTATGTGTAGTGTTGATTTTGAGAAGTTTTGTTAGCTAGCGTTTCACATCTGGTTTCGGTTAGGCTATTAGAGTGGATATTAGAGAAAACCAATGCTAGATCCGTGCTCAGGAGAGAAAAACGAGATGAATGGTATCAGTCTTGTAAAGTTCTGGAAAATTTGTACGCCGCTCCGCCGCGAGGCCATCGGAGAAGGTGATCGGAAGTATCTCCGGCGCCTGCATTTTGTATTTATGGATTATACCTCAGATGCTTACGTGGCTTGCATGTACTGGTTGTTATTTTTATTAGGATGATACTTTTCCTTCTTGCAAAAGATTGGAAATGTGACGTGGTTGATCCTGATTGGTCCGGGAATTAATTTTGTCTTTTGTGACTTAAACTTAGTGCATCAGTTGATATACGTTATCTCTTATTTTTCTATGTCACATTTTAATTAACCATATGCTAAAAGAATAATCACCTGCTGAGACATAAAAAATGAAATAAAAATGAAATAGAATTGGTTTGTGAAGTGTTGGGCCACAGCGCGTGGGCCTTGGCATTTTCTGAATGACACCCCTGTGTTACTATCGCACACGCATGTTAGATGGACCTGGGCCTAGCGCAATACTCTTTACACCCCTGAATCAGACCCAGTTTCTGCTTATAACTAATTTTAGTCCATTTAGGAACTGCTAATGCACCCCCCTGCAGTGTAGATTAGATTTTCATTTTAATTTTTGTTTTGCTTTTATTTTTTACCTCATAATTCCTTTTTGACTCAAATAAAAAATACATAAAAATAGTTTTTAGATATTTTAGGTTATGTGAATAATTAACTTGATTTTTGTTTTTTTCTATAATTGTTCAATACTTTTAATAAATCATTTTTTTGCAATACTTGAATTTTGTTTTAATACTTACTTGTAAATAATCCTTAATAGATTTAGGAATTAATTTTAGTCTCAATCTTTTTCATAGATTTAATTGATATATGTGTGTTTGTGAATGATAGTTTGTTTGCTATAGTTCTCGATTTTATTTGTCGTATATTGACTTTCTTCTACTTGTTCCATGTATAGTTTTCTTTTAATAAAGTGTATAGTTACTTTGATTCCCTTGTATAGACAATTTAGATTAGAATTTAGAATTAGTCTCCCATTGCATTCTTTTTTCTTTTTGACTTTTAAAATACCTAATAAACAGAAGATGCGAATCACACGTTACTAATAGTGAGAGAGAAATGAGTGGGATTTATTCCCTAATCTGTTTCTTAATCACTTAGTGGGGGAGAAATGAGTGGGATTCATTCCCTAATCTGTTTCTCGATCACTATATAATGGGAGAGAGATAAGTGGGATTCATTCCCTAATCTGTTTCTCGACTGTTATACACTTTTATGTGATTCAAATCGCAAACAAATTCCTTTTAAAAAATACACAACCAAAAACACTTAAAACACCTAACAATGGTTCAAATTCAAAACAAAGTAGAGAAAGTGGTGAGTGGCCCGGTATTGGGAACTGTTCATCACTCATCTACCCTAAAAGACACAAACCAATCTCTCTTTTTCTTCTTTCTAAGGGCAATGTTATTTCCGCTCGAACGCATCGTAGGTCGATCTCTTATGCAAGAGCGCGAACGTTAACTCCGCCCAACTAAAAAACACAAAAACAAACAGAAAATCTTGAGCCAAGCTACGGTAACTCTGATTCTTGAAAAGGATACGTAGGCAGCGGGGTAGGGCCCGTGCGAGTATAATTCTTTCTTTTCCCTACATTTTGCATTCATTCGCATATAGACATAGACATAGACATAGTACACACCTTTTAGATAGAAACAAACATAGGTGGATACCATCGAGTACGATGGGCGCGAGGTGTAACAGCCCGAATTTTATTATTTGGCTAATTAAATTAAATAAGGATTTATTTACTTAATTTGGACGAAGTTTGATAATTAATTGGATCGTCGGTGTTATTGAGAAACGTGTTCAAATTATTAAGTGAAGTTAGAATTTATTCGGTTAATCGAAGAATTAATAAAGTGGAGCATGTAGAGAAATAATATTAGAAATAATATTATTATTGGATTTTACTTATTTGAGATAAAGTCGAATTTAATTGGATTAATTGGAAAATAATATTAAGGGTAATAATATTATTTGTTGGAGCATAATTATTTATTTGACTACTATATTTTATGAGTGGGCCTAATTAGTTAGGAAGTGAAATTATTTGGGTAAGCCCAATATCATAAATAAAGATAGTAAGAGAGGAAATGAGAAGTAGGAGAACCATTAGTTCATTTCAAGAGAAGAGAAGAGAGGAAATAAGGAGAAGAGGAGAAAAAGAGGAATAAAGAGAAAAGCTAGGTTTGAAGAAATTGAAGAGGTAAGGGGGAGAATCCTTATTATTATGGGTTAGTATGATTGGGTCAATGGGTAGATTAACATGATTTAGGGATGTTCTTCAATTTATGGGTTTTGATATGTTTAGGTTGAAATCCCTAATTTTTATGGTTTTGACATTGTTAGATTTTGATGAGTAATCCCTAATATGTGATGATTAATTGTGTTTTGATTGATAAATTTGGTGGAAAATGCATACAGGGGCGTCATCTTCTGTCAAATAGAGTAGATATTTTTTTAAATCTCCATGGTTTTCAAGTTATATCCATGTACCAATACCATGCTAAATTTCAACTTATTTTCGTTATTTCGAAGCTGTGTTGCTAGCTAATGCTTTTTGAATTGGTTGAATAAAGATATTAGACATGTGATTAAGATGTGTCTTCTCATATTTGCTTAATGATTTGTTCAGTATAGTTAATGGTGGTTGGAAATATATATAAGATTTAGTTATTCTATATCATCATAGAATGAAGTTTCTATAATACCTACTGATTATGATAAACAGGTACTATATTAGTTAGGTTCTAAACACTGCAGCGCCATGTTTTGATGAATGAAACAAATTGATATATACTGTAGCGGCAACTTTAATTGAAAATTCTATTTTAAGTTTATTAATATATAATAATTTTTCAGTATAATTAATAGTATATTATTAGTATAATATTTTTAGGTGTTTTGAGTTAGAGATGAATATTTAAATTATTAGGCTAATTTAAATTATTTTCAATCTCGATAGGGTTGTCAATAGAGTTGTTAGAGTTGTCAATAAAATTGTCGGAGTTGTTTCGAGTTATTACGAGTCATATTTTAATTATTTCGCGTAATTCTGACATGTTTAGAGTTGTTAGTGTATGGTGTCGGTGTTTGCTTTTTTTTATAAAAACTTTAAAAATTCATAACTTTTGAACCGTAACTCTGTTTGAGTCTCCGTTAGAAGCCTTAGAAAGCTAGCGCGGTATTCTTTTTCAATTAAAATGGTCTAATTGGAAATAATTGATTTAATAATGATGTGATTATGTAAATGACTTGTAATTGTGTGTACATTTATGTTGAGAATAATATATTGTTATGCCAATGATGTTGTTTTGATATTGATTCTCTGTGGGTAGTTGGATAGCATTAATTTTAATGATTAATTGCTTGATTTTAAATGTGTATGTTCATATATAATGGGCAAAATGAGAATTAACATGAGATAGTATGGTTACTAGTGTTAATTGGATTTTGTGAATCGTAATTGATTAATTGACCTTTTATATGTGAATGATATGTATGTGTTGTGAATGTTGTGTACAATTGGTGGATAATTCATCGAGTTGAATTATTGTGATATGCTAAATATTAAGATGGTAGAGATGATCTTAATTGCATATGTTTGATTAACATTGTACATACATTCATATCATGGATGCCTTGAAACAAAGGTGGTTTGCTTTGAAACATAAGCGTGGCTTGGATTCTAGAGTGAATCGGAAAGCGGTAAACTATATGTTTACATTTGGTGGCTTTGGTCTTGTCCGGATCTGAAGTGTGGCTAGATTCTATATGAATCGGAAGCGGTGGAACTTTGGGTCCACATTGGGTACCACATGCATAGTGTCACATGTTTCATTGAGTCACATTAGAGTTATGTGATAGTTGATTATGTGCATTATGTTGTCGTGATATGTGCATGATTGTGATAATTGATTATGTGTATTGATGTCATAATGCTATGTGTATGGATTTGGTAATTGATTATGTACTCTTGGTGTTGTAGTGATATTTGTATTAATTGACAATGGATAATGGGTGACGTTTGAATGCGTAATTGGGTAAATGCGGGAATATGTGATAATTATGGCTATGTGCATAATTGAGAATATAGTATTGAGATATTATACGCTTATACTTGTTGTACGTTTAAAGTGTGTGATTATATTGATTAGTATTAATTTACATGATTAGGCAAGGTGTAAAGTCTTCCTATAATTGTTGATTTAACCATTGTATCTTATTATGCTTTCTTCATAATGGTTCGTATTCTCACCCTTCTGTTTTAATGTTGCCCTCGTTTGGCGACATGCAGGCTTGACGATTAGTAGCTGACGTGTGATCTAGTCGGAGTTTCTTCTGAGTTGCTTGGTAATTAAGTAGTGAGTCGATGCTCTGGTCATGTAACACTGGGTAGATTAGTCGTGTTGAATTCATGTTTCTATTTGGTTATGTATGATGTTTATGACTTGAGAACTTATTATTTGGCTACTTGTTGTTTGAGAGGCTTTCAAGCCAAATATTCTGAATTATGTTTTAATTTATGTTGATATGATTATTGAGACTTGATCATGGTATGGGACATGGATCATTTTATGAAACACATGAGTATTTAGTAGTTTCCGCTGTGAATGCATATTCTGGATAAAATATGATTAATTGAGAAGTGTTATTTGAAATGACCAGGTGTATCATATATTGTAAGTAAATGCTGTCGGTTTTTAAAGGCTTTTAGTTTTTGAAAACATCGATGTGACATCCTTTTATTATATGCATGCTTATTCTCTGATTATATGCTTAATTATTTTGGGGTATAAAAGGGGTGTTACATTAGTGGTATCAGAGCATGGTCGACCAGTTGGTCAAGGTTATTAATGTCTTTTATCCTGTTGTATTTGATTCGTGTATCTTACACGATCGATACTGTTTTGTCTGGTTGTTTGGTTGTTTAGGATGATGGCTACAGGAAGGAAATTTGACATTAATGTTGAGGAAATGATGAGGTGGACTGGTGCGATTGGACAAGCGGCGCAAGAGAATGTCGGTTATGGAGGAAAGGATGAGTTTCGTGCTTTTGGAGACTTTCAAAGGTGCAACCCACCGATCTTTGAAGGAGGGTATGGACCGGATAAAGCGCACGCATGGATGAGAGAAATTGAGAAGATCTTTCAAGTCGTGAGTTATACTGATGTACAGAAGGTACAGTTTGGTACTCACATGCAAAAAAAAAACTGACGTTTGGTGGAGTAATATTGTACGGAGATTTGAAATAGAAGGTATTGAAGTTACTTGGACTCTTTTCCGTGATGCATTTTTGGGAAACTATTTTCCAGAAGATGTGCGTGGAAAGAAAGAAGTGAGGTTTCTACAGTTGAAACGAGGAGGAGAACAGTTCCGTGAGAAATCGTATGATGACATGAGGGAACAATATGGTCTTGGCAAGAAGCCAAGTGGGGGAGGAGCTTCTACTCTGATTAAGTGCTACAGGTGTGGCGAGACGGGTCACAAAACTGTTGACCGTGGAGTTGGTTCGAGTAGGATTTACTACAGTTGTGGTGAGCAAGGACACAATTGTGCCATGTGCGATAAGCCAAAGAAGGAGCAAGCGAAAGGAAAAGTGCTTGCGTTGTCTGGTGCTGAGACTAATACTAAGGATAAGTTAATCTGAGGTACGTGCTTTATTATTGATAATGGTGCAACGCATTATTTTATTCTTTGGATTGTGCTATAAGATTGGATCATGTTTTATCTGTTATGCATGGAAGTGTAGTTATTGATACAACTGTTGTGGCTTTGTTTCTATTTCTTTTACGTGTTTGAATTATTCGTTGATCATCTTTGGTAGAGATTTTGAGAATTGATGTAATTTTTTCCGTTAGACCAAGTTGATGAATTTTGGTGTGAACTGTTTGGAGTTGAACTAAGTAATTGTAACTGTAAGAGAGATTGTGGAACTCGGTGTTGTAAGTGATTTGGAGTACGAGTTATGAAGGAACACTATTATGGTTTAGTAACGATGGTTTATGTTTCATTATGATTGTCGATTGTCTATTGACAAATTGAGGATTTGATCACCCTTGATCTATTGTTGATAGGAGGCGATATCGTATTGAACGAGATAGACTTGTCTTACTAACTTGGTAGTGTGTAAGCGACTAAGGAGAAGTTGAAGAGTAGATTTGAGGAATTGTTTGAGAAAAGGGTTCATTGTCTGAGTGTATAGTCGTAGAGTTACCTTGTTCGTCGAGTAAGAAGAAAGAAGGTTCTATGAGGTAATGTTTCTTGAGGATATTTGATTCAAAGAGCGACGATGATCATGTTTAACATTTAAGGATTGTGTTACCGGTGCTGAAAGAAAAGAAGGTTATGTAAAGCTTTCTGAATGTGAGTTTTGGTTGGAAGAAGTGAATTTTCGTGAATATGGGATTTCGAGTTGAGGTGTGTTGATGAAGATATCGATAAGTGGTAGCTTATGCTTCAAGGTAACTTAAAGTTTATAAGGGGAATTATTCGATGTATGTATTGGAGTTGTTGCCTTTGTGTTTGTTTGGAATGTAAGAGGCATTGTTTGGGTGGATCAAGGTTTGATGTGTTGAGTAATCACAAGAGTTGAATATGAGGTAAACAAGACGAGTAGAATTTCGAAGAATTTTAATCTTTGGTTTGAATTACCATCCTGGAAAAGCGAATGTTGTAACTTATGCATTGAGTAGGAAATCATTGCATATGTCTATGTCAATGATTCGAGAATTAAAGGTGTTGGAACAATTTAGAGACTCGAGTTTGGTTGTGAGATGAAGCCTTCGTATGTTAAGTTTGGTATGTTAAAGCTTACTTGAGGGATTCTTGACGAGGTTAGAGAGGGTAAAAAAAATGGATTTAGAATTAGTTGACAAGATGACATTGATGAAACAAGGAAAAAGGTAATAACTTTCGGATTGATGAGAATGGTGTCATGAGATGTTGTGATCGAGTTCGTATTCCTGATGGTTAGAATTCGGACAAAGAGAATTTTTGATGAGGAACATCGTAATGATTTGAGTATTAATCATGGTGTTAATTATGTATCGAGAGTTGAGGAAATGTGTAGTGGTGAAGTATGAAGAGGGATATACCGGAATTGTGTATTTGAGTTGGAGTATCAGGAACCGTTTCGTTTGGTGCAACAGTTATCTATTTTTCGAGTGGAAGGGAGATAGTATCTCTATGGATTTTGTTTCGAGATTGCCGAGGCATCGAGTAAATATGGAGTGAGTTGGGTCAGTATGGATAGTTGACAAATTGTGCTCGTTTTATTCCGATGAAGATGGATTATTCGATGAAGAGACTTGCTAAGTTGTGCATCAAAAGGATTGTGTGTTGCATGGTATTTCCTACGGATGTTGAAATGACATCTTTTGAGGCTTTGTATGGTCGTAAGTGTAGAATGTTTTGTATCGATATGAATCAATAGAGAGGGTGGATGTGGTCTGGGTGCTGAGATGGTTGTGTCGACTGAATTTTCGAGGACGAAAATATTTTAAGTGGGGGAGAGTTGTAACAGCCCGAATTTTATTATTTGGCTAATTAAATTAAATAAGGATTTATTTACTTAATTTGGACGAAGTTTGATAATTAATTGGATCGTCGGTGTTATTGAGAAACGTGTTCAAATTATTAAGTGAAGTTAGAATTTATTCGGTTAATCGAAGAATTAATAAAGTGGAGCATGTAGAGAAATAATATTAGAAATAATATTATTATTGGATTTTACTTATTTGAGATAAAGTCGAATTTAATTGGATTAATTGGAAAATAATATTAAGGGTAATAATATTATTTGTTGGAGCATAATTATTTATTTGACTACTATATTTTATGAGTGGGCCTAATTAGTTAGGAAGTGAAATTATTTGGGTAAGCCCAATATCATAAATAAAGATAGTAAGAGAGGAAATGAGAAGTAGGAGAACCATTAGTTCATTTCAAGAGAAGAGAAGAGAGGAAATAAGGAGAAGAGGAGAAAAAGAGGAATAAAGAGAAAAGCTAGGTTTGAAGAAATTGAAGAGGTAAGGGGGAGAATCCTTATTATTATGGGTTAGTATGATTGGGTCAATGGGTAGATTAACATGATTTAGGGATGTTCTTCAATTTATGGGTTTTGATATGTTTAGGTTGAAATCCCTAATTTTTATGGTTTTGACATTGTTAGATTTTGATGAGTAATCCCTAATATGTGATGATTAATTGTGTTTTGATTGATAAATTTGGTGGAAAATGCATACAGGGGCGTCATCTTCTGTCAAATAGAGTAGATATTTTTTTAAATCTCCATGGTTTTCAAGTTATATCCATGTACCAATACCATGCTAAATTTCAACTTATTTTCGTTATTTCGAAGCTGTGTTGCTAGCTAATGCTTTTTGAATTGGTTGAATAAAGATATTAGACATGTGATTAAGATGTGTCTTCTCATATTTGCTTAATGATTTGTTCAGTATAGTTAATGGTGGATGGAAATATATATAAGATTTAGTTATTCTATATCATCATAGAATGAAGTTTCTATAATACCTACTGATTATGATAAACAGGTACTATATTAGTTAGGTTCTAAACACTGCAGCGCCATGTTTTGATGAATGAAACAAATTGATATATACTGTAGCGGCAACTTTAATTGAAAATTCTATTTTAAGTTTATTAATATATAATAATTTTTCAGTATAATTAATAGTATATTATTAGTATAATATTTTTAGGTGTTTTGAGTTAGAGATGAATATTTAAATTATTAGGCTAATTTAAATTATTTTCAATCTCGATAGGGTTGTCAATAGAGTTGTTAGAGTTGTCAATAAAATTGTCGGAGTTGTTTCGAGTTATTACGAGTCATATTTTAATTATTTCGCGTAATTCTGACATGTTTAGAGTTGTTAGTGTATGGTGTCGGTGTTTGCTTTTTTTTATAAAAACTTTAAAAATTCATAACTTTTGAACCGTAACTCTGTTTGAGTCTCCGTTAGAAGCCTTAGAAAGCTAGCGCGGTATTCTTTTTCAATTAAAATGGTCTAATTGGAAATAATTGATTTAATAATGATGTGATTATGTAAATGACTTGTAATTGTGTGTACATTTATGTTGAGAATAATATATTGTTATGCCAATGATGTTGTTTTGATATTGATTCTCTGTGGGTAGTTGGATAGCATTAATTTTAATGATTAATTGCTTGATTTTAAATGTGTATGTTCATATATAATGGGCAAAATGAGAATTAACATGAGATAGTATGGTTACTAGTGTTAATTGGATTTTGTGAATCGTAATTGATTAATTGACCTTTTATATGTGAATGATATGTATGTGTTGTGAATGTTGTGTACAATTGGTGGATAATTCATCGAGTTGAATTATTGTGATATGCTAAATATTAAGATGGTAGAGATGATCTTAATTGCATATGTTTGATTAACATTGTACATACATTCATATCATGGATGCCTTGAAACAAAGGTGGTTTGCTTTGAAACATAAGCGTGGCTTGGATTCTAGAGTGAATCGGAAAGCGGTAAACTATATGTTTACATTTGGTGGCTTTGGTCTTGTCCGGATCTGAAGTGTGGCTAGATTCTATATGAATCGGAAGCGGTGGAACTTTGGGTCCACATTGGGTACCACATGCATAGTATCACATGTTTCATTGAGTCACATTAGAGTTATGTGATAGTTGATTATGTGCATTATGTTGTCGTGATATGTGCATGATTGTGATAATTGATTATGTGTATTGATGTCATAATGCTATGTGTATGGATTTGGTAATTGATTATGTACTCTTGGTGTTGTAGTGATATTTGTATTAATTGACAATGGATAATGGGTGACGTTTGAATGCGTAATTGGGTAAATGCGGGAATATGTGATAATTATGGCTATGTGCATAATTGAGAATATAGTATTGAGATATTATACGCTTATACTTGTTGTACGTTTAAAGTGTGTGATTATATTGATTAGTATTAATTTACATGATTAGGCAAGGTGTAAAGTCTTCCTATAATTGTTGATTTAACCATTGTATCTTATTATGCTTTCTTCATAATGGTTCGTATTCTCACCCTTCTGTTTTAATGTTGCCCTCGTTTGGCGACATGCAGGCTTGACGATTAGTAGCTGACGTGTGATCTAGTCGGAGTTTCTTCTGAGTTGCTTGGTAATTAAGTAGTGAGTCGATGCTCTGGTCATGTAACACTGGGTAGATTAGTCGTGTTGAATTCATGTTTCTATTTGGTTATGTATGATGTTTATGACTTGAGAACTTATTATTTGGCTACTTGTTGTTTGAGAGGCTTTCAAGCCAAATATTCTGAATTATGTTTTAATTTATGTTGATATGATTATTGAGACTTGATCATGGTATGGGACATGGATCATTTTATGAAACACATGAGTATTTAGTAGTT
Organism: Vicia villosa; assembly: GCF_029867415.1. NCBI lineage: Eukaryota > Viridiplantae > Streptophyta > Magnoliopsida > Fabales > Fabaceae > Vicia > Vicia villosa. The sequence continues at coordinate 76,500 of NW_026705850.1, read as the reverse complement.
TCCGCTGTGAATGCATATTCTGGATAAAATATGATTAATTGAGAAGTGTTATTTGAAATGACCAGGTGTATCATATATTGTAAGTAAATGCTGTCGGTTTTTAAAGGCTTTTAGTTTTTGAAAACATCGATGTGACATCCTTTTATTATATGCATGCTTATTCTCTGATTATATGCTTAATTATTTTGGGGTATAAAAGGGGTGTTACACGAGGGGTGCTAGCTCTTCCCCTTGCGTAACCGACTCCCGTACCTTGATTCTCTAGTCGCAAGACCCTGTTCTTATTCTGAGTTAGGTTATCTGATATTCTTTTCCCTTATGGGATAAATATATTGGTGGCGACACTGTTCATTTTTCGCGAGCGTGCGACAGTAGGAAGCCAACTTCTCTTTGAATAGTGATGTGATTTACAAAAGGAATCTTGATATGGTTATCCTTATATGTGTTGAAAAATCTAAAGTTGGCATGCTCATCAAAGGAATCCATGAAGGTTATTTTAGGACTCTTTCCAATGGGCGTGCAATGGCTATAAAAATCTTAAGGGATGGTTATTATTGGTTGACCATAGAATATGATTGTCTTATCTATGTAAAGAAATGCAATAAATGACATATCTATGTTGACAAGGTACATGTGCCACCAACCCCCTTGAACGTCCTGATGATAAGTGCCAAATTGTGGTGTTTTTTAGTGTGAATAATTGGCACGTATTGGCTTGATTCTCTAGTTTCTCATGTAATAAACCTCAACTTGTTTGTAAATACGTTTATATTTTGAGGCTTTGACAAAAACAATGGTTGATACAACTCAATGATTCGGATGGATGATTATTGAATTGTGATTGACACCACGAGAGATTTTGATTCTTATCCTTTTCTGCCTTTGTATTTTCCATTTGTTGGGGTCTGTATGTAAGTGACTCTGATTTTATGTATATGTACTGATTATGGTATTGTATAATATAAATTTCTCAAATCAATATCGGTGTTATCCTAGTTTTCGCTTTATGCTTGGGGTATGGGTTGCTATAGACATATACGGTTCAAATCTCATTCTTGGATGATTACATGTTAGATTCTAGACTCTAGAGATAGATTTAGGTCTAATATTCACATTGGGTATCGGTTCTTAATGCTTTTGTATTGTTGAGTTGCGCGCGACATCACCTTCGAGACAATACGATTGTTCTCTCAACTCTGTGTTAGACATAACTTTGTTGTGAGCGATACATGATGATATTGACAAGTGATTTAGATTGCATACAATTGATCATTAGGTTTAAGTATTTGACAGGTAGTTGAAATTCAATACCGACGAGTTCTCTCCTCTCTAAAGAATGTATTCTTTTTATGTTCATATTTTACTTTCCCCACTTTAAGCTTTAACCCATTTTAACCCAAGCTTAGAAACATAAAAACTGTTGAACGACATTCTTTCCCTCGCACTAATCTCTCTGGATATGATAATTTCCCAGAATAATACTTCCAAAACGTTTGCTTGCCGCTTTACCACGTCAACACATAACAACACCATGGCCATTCTCATTGTGGGGAATTAATATGATTGTAATAATTGAATCAAAAACTTCAAACGGACATCAGTTCATCTCGGTCGCCATTGATTATTTCATAAAATGTGTTGAAGTCGTTTCTTAGGTCAATGTAACAAGATGAGTAGTTGTCAGGTTCATCAAAAGAGAGTTATTTTATTGATATGGACTTCGAAGTAAGATCATCACTGAAAATGCCACCAACTTGAACAACAAAATGAAGGAGTTGTGCTAGAGCTTCAAAATTTAGCACCTTCATCTCCAAATAGGCCAAAGATGAATGGAGCTATAGAAGTATCAAACAAGAATATTAAAAAGATCCTACAAAATATGGTAAAAAACTGCAAGGACTGACATGAAATGCTTCCCTTTGCATTACACGACTATAGACTATTAGTTAATACCTCAACATGGGCAACACCTTTTTTACTAGTGTATGGAATGGGATTAGTGCTTCCTATCAAAGTCAAAATCAATAAGGGTTTTGATGGAAACTAAGCTAGAAGAAGCGAAGTGGGTCCAAGCAATATTAGACCAAATGAACCTCATTAAGGAAAAGAGGATGATACCTTTATGTCATGGTTAATTGTATCAACGAAGGCTCAAAAATGCATTTGACAAAATGGTTCATCCTTGAGAGTTCAAGGAAGGTAACCTATTACTTAAAAAGATATTGCCCATTCAAAAGGATTTCTGTGAGAAGTGAACCTCAAACTATAAAGGTCCATATGTTGTAAAAAATAGGCCTTCTCTTGTGGAGCTTTGATTCTTATAATGATGGATGGGGAAGAGTGTCTGCTCCAAATTAATTCTGATGTAGTCAAAAAGTATTTTTCCTAAAAAATATTTTTTAAAAGGGAGAGCCCGCTAAGTTAAAAACCAGAAAAGGGTGAATTAGGAAAAAATTTACGCATCCTGATGGATTAAAAACTCGAAAGAGAGATCTAGGAAAAAACTAGGGATACATAAAAAAACCCTCTAAGTTGAATATCTGAAAGGGAGACTTAGGCAAAAGTTAGGGATTTCCAAAAAAAAAGTCAAAGAGATTGCAACATATAAGCTTAATCGAAATACAAAGATTGAAGATGAGAAGGATCAATCAACCACTATCCTCGGAAGTAAAGTATTGTGGAATTAAAGTTATGAAGGTGAATAGCTTTTTTTGTGCTCTAATAGGAGCCTAAAAATTTCCCCTCATTGCCATTTTTATCTAATTGTCATTTTTATGTCTAAATTTTATCGTGTCATAGCTATATGGAGTTACACCTTCACATGCTTCCATTTTATGTATGCGTTGCATCTCTTCTAAAATATTATAATCCCAATTTGAGTGCCTTCTTTGTTAAAACTTGTTGCAAAATGTCATTTATTTTTAATGTGCATTGAAACATCGAAATAATAAATGTAATGGAAAACATAAATAATTTGATGCATGAAAATGTCTAGGAAAGACTAGTGTCTTCTAACGATATGTTGAGCTCACAAAACATAAATAATCTAATATCATCTAAAAATCAACAAGACATAATACAAAAAACTTGTTACCTTTGAAAAATCAGCACCAAACATACAAATTGTGAAACAAACTTAGGGCTTGAAGAGGTCTTTATGGTTATCCATATAACCTTGGAGTTATTGAAATCTCGAGTGTATGAGAATTAAAAAAAAGTAACATATTCCATGCATTAACTAGTCATCACACATTATTCAAAATTTGCATTTATATCATGCACATTACTCATATCATATGGCGCACCACGCCCATCATCCATCATCATCACGCATAGCATAAGCCATATCCAACATTCATTTACTTTTTAAATCCCAATATTCGTTAACCCAAGTAAATTTTTTTCAAATCCCAATATTCATTGGCACACTCGTCATTTACTTTTTGAAGCCCAATATTCATTCGCACCCTAGTCATTTACTTTTCAAAGTCCAATATTTATTAGCACCTTAGTCATTTACTTTTCTAAATCTAATCTTCACGGGCACTCCCTGTCATTAACTTTTCAAATCCCAATATTCATTGACACCCCTTCATTTACTTTTCAAGGTCCAATATTCATTGGTACCTAAGTCATTTAGGCTTTGTTTGGATTGATGGAATCGGATGGAGCGGAATGGAATGGAATAAAATGATATTTCATTGTTTGGATAATTTAAAAACAGATAGAGCGGAGCGGAAAGGAGTGGTATGGATTCCATTCCATTCCATCACTTACCACCATATTCCTTCCCCTCCGATTTAGGCAGAATGAACAATTTTCCTTATTCCGTCCTAAAATTTCCAAACAATGGAATGGTATCTTCGTTTCGCTCCATTCCACTCCACTCCACTCCATTCATTTCGTGATATCGAAACATAGCCTTACTTTTTAAAGCTCAATATTTATTGGCATCCAAGTCATTTACTTTTCTGTTGATCTAAGAACCAGCGTACCGTCTAGCGACGGTCATTTTTTTTTGTCAATCTACTGTTGAGGCGGTAAAGCGGCAAGCAACAAAAGTTTTGGAAGTATTTATCCGGGAATTATCGTGTCCACAGAGATCGGTGAGAAGAACTGCCGTTCGACTATCTCGTGTTCTAAGTTTCATGAATTGGGTAGGGAAAGTAAATGCAGGAAAAGTAAATAAAAGCAGATAAACAATCTCAATAGTCTAAGAGAAATAGTTATGGAATTGCATTTCGTTCTACCCGTCGAATACTTAAATCTGAAGATCTATCGCTCGACACTCACAATACGCGTCAACATCACCGGGCATCACTCGAGATGCCACATCGGTGCCCATGTCTGCAACACCGACGAGAGCTCAACCGTACTATTCACATCAGCGATTTCTCCACCGACACAAACAACACGGAGGCATTAAACTCGATACCCACTACGATTGTTAGTCCTAAATCCATGTCTGCAACCCAGAAACTAACAGTTATCATTCCTAATCAAGATCTATGGTGTCCATGTCTGCAACAACACAAATCCAGAGCATTTAAGCAAAAAGATCAAGAACAACAACAATGATGATTTGTAAAGCGAATATATAAACGATCCCAAGATCCACAAATATACATACAATAAGAGTAGAAACATACATACAACACCCACCATTGGAATGAAACAAAGGGAAGAGAGAAGATGAACCGGAAAGATCTCACCGGTACAATGAAATCGAGTCAGATCCATGATCAATCCACATGACGTCGCACCCAATGGTGTTTCCTAAGCCTCTAAACTACCAAAAAAGGATCAGAGCTCAACTTGTCAAGAAGAGGTGATAAAAAACCTAAAAAATCTGTTATTAACTATTTATACAAAACTGAGTTTCGCAGTGGGCGCGACGCGCCCTACTTCAGTGCGACGCGCCCTGTATAAATTTACCAAACCGCCCTAGAGCGCGACGCGCCCTAATCCGGCGCGACGCGCCCTAACTTCTGCCAGACTATGTTCTTCAAACTCAAAGAGGGCGCGACGCGCCCTACAGCGCGCGAAGCGCCCTGCACCAGAACAGCAGAATTATTTTCTCTTTGCTCTCGCAGCCGTGTCTTCGACACTTTATTCCTCAAGGCTCCGAAAACGCAAGAATACCTACAAAAATACAACAAAACTATCAAACGGTATAAAAGTATATGAAAATACAAGTATTCGTAAAGTAAACGTAATTACACAAAAACGGGGGATTATTCAAACGGTATTAACAAAAAGCATTGATAAGTGCCACTATTTACGTACTCAAAATAACACAATTTGGCACTTAACAACTCTCCCCAACTAGAATCTGTTTGTCCTCAAACAGGGCCAAACACTCAAATCGCAAAAGTAAAAATCCAAAGAATCAAGAATCGACAAGATTTGGAAAAACAAAACAATTGTACGGTTCAAACAAAAACGTACGAACAAAGTAAATACTTACCACTGTCCTACAACGACAACATGAAAATGAAACGATTCGTAAGTACAATAATCATACAAAACATTCTAAAACAAAACAAGCTCAATCACGAATCACGCCTAGCAAAAACTCATCGGTAGATGAAAAACACAGAAAGGTGAGGACTTTGAACACTCATCCAACAATCTTGCAAACAATAGACAAAATTATGCGTTCATCTAAAAATAGTATTGAAAATGCAACGACACGAATCACAAGGGCTTTCAAGGTTGTAATGTGGCTCGGTTAACAAACAAGTGATAAGTCCTAAAGCTAATCGAAACAAAAACTTGCCTAAATCTAATGGAGTAATTACTTCCACAAAGTTTCAAACAATATAATTTCAATCAAACTCTCTTCTTCATCACAAATTTCACACCAAACACCAAACTTATTAGCACACTCTTATTCAAAACTCTTTTTGTTCTTTTCTTTTTCAAACTTTTCTCTTTTTTCTTTCTTTTTCTTTTCTTTCTTTCTCACTTTTTTTTCTTCCTTTTCTTTCTTTTCACTACCTCATATCAATCACATCATAAAGAGGAAAACACATTCTCCCCAACTTGAATTCAACCATAACATAAAGTGAATACTCCCTACTTTCTAAGGCAAGGTAAAAATCCATCTAAACATCATAGGTGCGGATTCAAGAAAACAAAGAATCAAACATCCATACACATATGAAAACCAAACGCTCATAGACAAGCATTAAGCAAAAACAGTATGGAGATTGACAAAAAGGCTCAAAAGGGGTTACTAATGGTCACACACTCACAAGGTAAAATGACATTTGGCTTATGGTAGTTGTGCTCAAAATCAAACAAGTGCCTTGATCACTTTCGTGCATTCACAAAATCAATACAGACGAAAGATTAAACATAATAATATCCAGTTAAAACAAGAAATGTCGGTCACTCACATATATACACAATGGAAAGCCACCTCACATTTATGGTAAAAAGGAAAAACTAATTGTGATTCAAGTCATGAGCAAGTTATGCAAAAAGAATGAATAGTATGAAAATTGTACAAATGAAAAGTCTCCAAAACATGCTATGCTATAGAAAGCGATAAACGAGTACCTTGCTATGTACAAATTCGAACAATCATTACCGCACAACCGGCATGTTGAATCTATCACAATCGGAGAATTACCAAATGCGACTCCAAGTAATCGGGCCAAAATTTGAGTCTAAACACAAACAAAAGAATTAAAAATAAATCGATAAAATACTATACTATAAAGCCTTGGTGTAAGTGGGAAAAAGGCGAGCCGAGTGACCCGTTAAAAAGAGGTCACTGGCCAAAAGCAACCCAGCGCGCGACGCACTCATGAGCGCGCGACGCGCGCTACACCAGAAAAACCAGACCAATCTAAAAAGACAGATTTTTCAGTGAGCCACCACTTAACACCTACACAACTCAATTACAGAAAAACAGAAAAATAAAACCGTTGGGGTGCCTCCCAACAAGCGCTCGTTTAACGTCGTAAGCTCGACGCCTTTATTGTTTCGCGAACGGTAAGAAACTTCCTCGCGGTACGCCAATGCTTTCGCCTCAAACGCAACCTAAAGAAAACGTCCTGCACAAACACTTAACAAACGAAACTTAAAACATAAAACCATCGCAATGCGATTAATCTCAACCAATCCCCGGCAACGGCGCCATTTTGTTGAGGCGGTAAAGCGGCAAGCAACAAAAGTTTTGGAAGTATTTATCCGGGAATTATCGTGTCCACAGAGATCGGTGAGAAGAACTGCCGTTCGACTATCTCGTGTTCTAAGTTTCATGAATTGGGTAGGGAAAGTAAATGCAGGAAAAGTAAATAAAAGCAGATAAACAATCTCAATAGTCTAAGAGAAATAGTTATGGAATTGCATTTCGTTCTACCCGTCGAATACTTAAATCTGAAGATCTATCGCTCGACACTCACAATACGCGCCAACATCACCGGGCATCACTCGAGATGCCACATCGGTGCCCATGTCTGCAACACCGACGAGAGCTCAACCGTACTATTCACATCAGCGATTTCTCCACCGACACAAACAACACGGAGGCATTAAACTCGATACCCACTACGATTGTTAGTCCTAAATCCATGTCTGCAACCCAGAAACTAACAGTTATCATTCCTAATCAAGATCTATGGTGTCCATGTCTGCAACAACACAAATCCAGAGCATTTAAGCAAAAAGATCAAGAACAACAACAATGATGATTTGTAAAGCGAATATATAAACGATCCCAAGATCCACAAATATACATACAATAAGAGTAGAAACATACATACAACACCCACCATTGGAATGAAACAAAGGGAAGAGAGAAGATGAACCGGAAAGATCTCACCGGTACAATGAAATCGAGTCAGATCCATGATCAATCCACATGACGTCGCACCCAATGGTGTTTCCTAAGCCTCTAAACTACCAAAAAAGGATCAGAGCTCAACTTGTCAAGAAGAGGTGATAAAAAACCTAAAAAATCTGTTATTAACTATTTATACAAAACTGAGTTTCGCAGTGGGCGCGACGCGCCCTACTTCAGTGCGACGCGCCCTGTATAAATTTACCAAACCGCCCTAGAGCGCGACGCGCCCTAATCCGGCGCGACGCGCCCTAACTTCTGCCAGACTATGTTCTTCAAACTCAAAGAGGGCGCGACGCGCCCTACAGCGCGCGAAGCGCCCTGCACCAGAACAGCAGAATTATTTTCTCTTTGCTCTCGCAGCCGTGTCTTCGACACTTTATTCCTCAAGGCTCCGAAAACGCAAGAATACCTACAAAAATACAACAAAACTATCAAACGGTATAAAAGTATATGAAAATACAAGTATTCGTAAAGTAAACGTAATTACACAAAAACGGGGGATTATTCAAACGGTATTAACAAAAAGCATTGATAAGTGCCACTATTTACGTACTCAAAATAACACAATTTGACACTTAACATCTACGCACTAGTATGTAATCTAGAGACGATCATTTTGTTGTTATCATCGAATGAAAAAATTTAAGTTTTTATATTTAATTATCTTCTACACAGATTATACGAATGCTTCTGTTTTTCATATTCTCTACTTAAACATAGTTAAAAAACGGACAACTATAATACCCTAATTTTCTCGAGAAAAAATTTTAAAAAGTTATTTATTACGTTAATTTCTTATCACAATATCTATTCATTTTGAATCAATTTCTTTAATAATTTTTTTTAAAAAAAAAAATCTTAATTAGTAAGAACTTTTTTTTTACCTATTCTATTTTTATTATTTATTTAAATAAAGTGAAAAAGGAGAGAAGAAACATTATTATATATTTTTGTTTTTTATTTATTCCATCATTATCTTTTTCATTTATTTTTTTTTGTTTTTTTTTGTTTTTTTATTTTCATTATTTTTTCTATTTCAATTTATTTCCAAAATCATTCTCTAATTTGTTTTTTGGTCTCGCCATTTTGGGTAACTTGGCTACACCATTCTTGTATTGCATCTCCATCCACCTCTCCACTACCTGACTACCATCACACAAGTACATATTTTTGTTGATTCTATTTGTCATGAAAGAACCTAGTTATTGTAGTATTTATACATAATGAAAAATGGATAGAATGGAGGCCACAACAAAAACAAAAAGCTGCAACATTCTTTGGTAGAGAGGGAGGAAAAAACAAAAAATGCAGTAGTTGTTGGGTTAAATAGTATATTAGTTATTTCATTCTTTCTTTTTTTTTTTTTTTATGGGTATGCTTCCGCGAGAGTAGAATTTTTTTGTTGTTATTTTTCCAATAAGTGATATTAGAGCTTGGTTATGGTCGAGAGAGGAAGGAAGAGTCTCAACAAATTTCAATCAAGCAAAAAAGAACGAGTAACAAAAATTCTGATCAAGAGAGGAAGAAGACAAAAATATTGAAGAATAATAATTTTATAAATGTGGCTAATCATTATAATTATAGTTATCACTTTGAAGATGAAGTTGAAGAAAAAGTGAAGATATGTGGGATTTTGGATGAAGGGGTGATTTGTTGGGTTAAATAGTATATTCATCAAAGTCTCACATTGGGTAGTAGGAAGAAAATATAATTTGAGTAATAATATAAATAGAGATGGTTAGTATGAGTTTTCTCTACAACAGAAAAATGTAGTCTTTTTTTTATGTAATTGAGATTTGGGTAGTTATGTGTGTAGAGAGATTTTTTTGTTTTCCCGTTCAAAAATAGAGAGTTTGTAATTTTTTTAGTTCAAAAGTTGTAGTTGAGAGATAGTTTGCAATTTTTCCGTTCAAAAGTTGCAATTGAGAGAGGCTTTATAATTTTGTCCGTAAAAATTGCAGTTTGGAGAGTTTGCAATTTTCTCCTTAAAATTGCAATTATATGAGGGGGTTTGTAATTCTGATATTGTAAAATTAGAAGTTGAATTATAATGTTTTTAATTTTATTTTTGATTTCTTTACTACTTTTCTTCTTTAATGGGTATGCTTCCGCGAGAGTAAAAATTTGTTTTTTTGTTATTTTTCCAACAGTAGTAACATTCCTTCTACATACATTACCACCATGTTCAGCATTTCATACCCACCTTCAACAATTATCACTACCATTTCACAACAATACCATTCTTCATAACCGCCAATATCATTCTTCAATAACATTTCCACCTCTTCATTAACAACACACATCATTCTTCTTCAACCATCAACATCATTCTTCAACAACGTTACCACCTCTTCATTAACAACACACATCATTCTTCTTCAACCATTCTTCACAACTATCAACATCGTTCTTCAACAACCTCACCATAACCATCTTCAATAACACAACAACCATCTTTAAAACACAATAACATAACTCACAACCAAAACAACAACATCAAGAATACAACGCAAATATGAAGAAGAAGAAGAAGAAGAAGAAGAAGAAGAAGAAGAAGAAGAAGAAGAAGAAGAAGAAGAAGAGAGTGAGAGAGACAAATTCACATCATCTTTGTTCTAAACCCGTTAGCGCCGCTCCCATCTCCGGCTAGATTCGGCGACCACGCTGCACTCCGCCGCACAGCCAAGCGCAACTGCCACTAATCACATTCATCCCTTCTGAGTGCACTAGAATCGTGTGTTCATCTGCCTCTATGAAAACGACCTTCGCACGCCACCTCCATCTCCGGTCAAGAAATGTTGTATATTGCTAGGGGATTTAGCCAGGGGTAAAACCCCAGACAAAAAAATAATGTTGCTTGGGGTAAAGCCCCTCGCAAGACATAATTTTAAAAAAAAAAACAAAAAAAACAATTGTGTGGGGAGTCCCCTCGCAAATAATAAAGAGAAAAAATTTTGAATTTTGAAAAATTTATTTGCGAGGGGCTACCCCTCCCTAACGTTAATGGCGCTAAAATATTATTTTGTTGGTCATATGGTACAGAATATTGCGAGGGGCTCCCCCTCACAATTTGACTGAATAAAATTTTCAAGGGGCAACCCCACGCAAAAAAGCATGCATGTGTCCCATCCATTACTACGTTCAGACTGTGTGTGCAGGTGTTATTTCCTAGACTACAAATGGCGAGGGGCAACTCCACGCATTATAGTCCTAATTTACTGTGCGCAATAAATTCTTCTACCAACCCCACTACTTCCTCTCAGTAACGTTACAATAGTATTCTTTATAGCTTCTCCTCACTCTCCACCCACTCCCCACACATTCTCATTACTGCTTCCTTTAATTTTTCATCCATTCCCAAAATTATTTCAAATATCATCTTCTTCTTCCATGAGTCATGAAGCCATGAAAATTATATCATCTTCAAATTAAAAATTTTGAGGTAATATTAATATATGATTCAGTTTTACTAGTTTAGATTTAGATTATAATATTAACTATGTTCAGTTTTGTATTTTTTGTACCAATAATTATTTTTAGAAGCCCAATATTTTAAAGGAAAGCTCCAAAATCTACACCAAAATTATCTACAAATAAGGTACACATACAAAATTTATAAATTTTTATGTTTGTGTGTTTATGATGGAGATATATTGTGTTTATGTTATATATAGATTTATTTTGTTTGTGATATATATTTTAAAAAACAGTATTTTATTGTATATTTTATTGTGTAATAAAAATATTATTTAAAAAATATTCAGCCTTTTTATTTGTATTAATAAAAATAGTATAATTTTGTGGAAACAGAGTTGTGGGAAGAAATGAGGAGCCAGACACAACAGTATCAAGAAGTAATGCGAATTGCAAACGAGCGAACACAAAGATTTGATTATTTTTTTGTGACAAAATACCGGTGGTGGATTCGGAGAAGCTAATGGTGGATATGGAGGAGTTGTTGAAGAAGAAGAGGAACAAGATGAAGAAATAATTAAATTTGAATATTTAAATTTATTTTAATTTGTATGGAAGAATTTATGTGTCAATTAACAACTATTTTGAATATTTTGTATGGAACTTTATTTTAATTTTTATTATGTTTAATTGAATATTAATTATTAATATTTATTATATTAATTAGGTTTTAATTTAAATTATATTTATTTTTTAAATTTTATTATAATTATATTTTTATTTTAATCATTATGTTTTATTTAATCAATTTTTTTTTAAATGGAAAACAATTTGCCAGGGGCTAAACCCCAAGCAAACTGAAAACTATTGCATTTTGCGAGGGGCTTCTCCCCCAGCAAAATATCTGACGCATTCTGACGCACTAGCTGACCACTAGTCTGTGCCTGCGTCTACATGTTGCAGGCTGGAAAATGGTGAATGCATTTAGCGAGGGGGGACGCCCCAAGCAAATTGGCGAAGTGTAAAGCCCCTCGGAAATTAATTTGCGACCCCCTGTTTTCCTAGGGGAGTTGTCCCCTCGCAAAATTTGTATTTGTGAGGGATTTTTGCCACTTGTGAGGGGTTTAGCCCCTGGCAAAATGCAATTTTTCTTGTAGTGCTGCCTCTATGAAAACGACCTTCGCACGCCACCTCCATCTCCGGTCAACCACCATCTTTTTTTCTTTTCTCTTTCTCTCTTGGAAATTCCACTTCTTTGCCTACTTGTGAATGATTTAGTTGATGTAAGTGTTGCTTAAGGATTTAACATGTCACCTTAAAAATTAAACATGTCATCCCCCAATGATGTGTGCTATTACTCTTAAGCCCTAACAAAAAAAAAATTGAAATACCGGGTTTTCTGAAATTTCCGAAAAAAATTATGGAGTTTTTATTTTTTTTTTGAAAAATCTGGTAGCTCATTTTTGACAAAAAAAATTACAATACTGAAAATTTTAAAATTTCAGTAAATTACAGCACTTTTCAAAATTTACCGGAAACTTTCACTTGTATAAAAAAATTCATACCGAAAATTTGGTATGTTACCAAAAATTTATTGAAAATTTCGTTTTTGCCATCCTCCAAATTTATTCATGAACAATTTGAGAATTATGCAAAAATGGAATGTGTCAAATTCACCTTTAGGGGTGGTAAGTTAAATCTTCGTGTTGCTTGTTTTAAAAAAATAGGTTAAAAAAATGGGCCTCAAGGATTGTTTTTTAATTTGGCCCATTTATCGATCCTAACTATGATGGATGTATGTTGAGATGTTTAGTGACAATGAACTAAAATAACATTTACATTTCATGTTTATTCTTTTATTTTATTTATTTTGTTTTAAATATAGTTTGAATTGTAATTTATGTCAAGAATCCAAAATTTAATAAGTTTTAAGTTTTAATGAGTAAAACCAACTTTCAAAGTAGGCTTAAAAAATAAGGGCTGAAAACATCTTAGTTTATTGCCTAATGGACATACATTATGTTTAATGGCTTATGTTTTCATGTCTTAATATTAAAAAAAAAAAAAAACTATGGTTTAAATAAAAAAATATATAAAAAAGGCTATTCCTTTTGATAGTTAATTAGTTGTTATATCTTTCTAATTATTAAATTTGTAGGATCCAAGTAGTTTCAGTTGTTCTAATTTTCTTATTTGTGTCCATCTAACCAAAAACAATTCTTACTAAGAAGAAATAACTAGATGATTTCTTGTTTTAATCTTTTTTTAATATATGAGCAGTGTTAGTTTCATCATCTTAAATATTTGATTTTGCTAATGAATTATTTTAAAACAAACTTTGAAAAAAAATGTTGAAATTAGACTCTCAAATCTTTGAGTAATTCCTTATCGTTAAAGATGACAATGAAGAAAAATAAGAACAAAAGTAGGATTAGGGTTTGCAGAAATTAAAAGAGAAGAAGAGTATTTTCTGCAGAGTTTCTCTCTGCCCACAAACTGTGAAAATTCTGTTATTTACTTGCAACTGCAACTTTTGTGAATACAAATTATTGACTTGATTACAAATAATGAGGGTTACTCCTTATTTATAGATTTAGGTTAGCTTTCTCCCTAAGCCAAAACCTAAAACTATAAAAGCCCAAAATACCCTATTTTGGAACTAAATCAAATCTAATTTATTTTAAATCTAAATCAAATCTATCTAGATTTAAAAACAAACTTATGTGTAACAAACTGTTACACACTTCGACACAAAATCAAATCTTTTTTTTGTTTGACACAAGGAATTATAATTTAACACACCACCTAATTCATTGTGTCTAAGCTATCTATGTTCATCATAGCTATTAGTCTTCTGAATATTTCAACCACCACTCCCTTCGTCATGATATCTGCAACCTGATTCTCAGTTCTGCAGTGTTCCAAATTTATCTTCCCTTTAGATACCTGCTCTCGAAGATAGTGGAACCTCATTTTGATGTGCTTGCTTCGACCATGTGCTATCGGGTTCTTCGCCAGATTGATAGCTGACATGTTGTCGATCTTCATGGTAATTGCTCCATGATCTTTACCTGTTATCTCTTCGACCAAGTTCACCATCCATGTTGCTTGACATGCACAAAGAGAAGCAGATATGTACTCTGCTTCGCATGATGATAATGCCACTACTGGTTCCTTTCTCGAACTCCAAGCAACTGGTGCACCACCTAGCATAAACACATAACCAGTTGTGGATTTTCGATCCTCAGCATCACTACACCAACTCGAGTCGGTGTAACCCACTAATTTGCATTCTTTTCCCTCGTCAGCTGCAGGAAACAGAATGCCATAGTCGAGAGTTCCTTTCAGATACCTCAGTATCCTCTTCGCCGCTGCTAGGTGTGATACTTTTGGCTTTTGCATGAATCTACTTATCATACCTACACTGTATGCTAAGTCAGGCCTTGTGTGACAAAGGTATCTCAATGACCCAATGAGTCTTCTGTATTGGGTTGGGTCGACATCCTCTTCATCTGGGTTCTTCGACAGTTGCAATCTTGTTTCAGCAGGTGTCGAAGTCGAATTGCATTCTTCCATCTCAAATCTCTTAAGAGTTTCACTAGCATATCTTCTTTGATGCATCATCAAGCCTCTACTACTCTTGTAGAATTCGATGCCAAGGAAGTATGAAATTTCGCCCAAATCCAACATTTTGAATTCCTTGCTAAGATCACCTTTGAAGCCTTCGGTCTCTTTCTTACAGCTACCTGTTATTAACAAGTCATCTACATAGAGACATAGTATAAGCAATTCACTCTTGCTTCTTCTTACATATACCCCATGTTCAGTTGTGCACTTCACAAATTCTTTCTCCCTTAGGAAACTGTCGATCTTCTTATTCCAAGCTCTTGGAGCTTGCTTCAGTCCATACAGAGCTTTATGTAGTCTGTACACTTTTCTCTTTTCGCCATGTTTCACAAACCCAACTGGTTGTGCAACATAGACTTCTTCGTCCAAGGGTCCATTTAGGAATGCACATTTGACGTCCATCTGACACATGTACCAATTTTTCATGTTCGCCAGACCAATAACCAACCTGATTGTTTCGATCCTGGCAACAGGTGCAAAGACCTCATCGAAGTCAATTCCTTCCTTCTGAAGAAATCATTTTGCCACAAGCCTTGCCTTGTGTCGAGTCACTTCACCTTTGGGATTACTCTTCACCTTGTATACCCACTTCACATCAATTGCCTTCTTGCCTTGAGGCAATTCGACAAGTGACCAAGTATTGTTGTCTTCGATGGACTTCAATTCTTCATTCATAGCTTTCACCCACTTCGAATCCTTCAATGCCTCAGTTGCATTGACAGGTTCGACATCTGCGTAGAAAGCGTAATTTACCAACTCACCTTCATCATTGACTACAACATCTGATGTAATCACACATTCTTGCAACCTTGCAGGCATGTGTCTTGTTCTCTGAGGTCTGTTTGGGCCTGCATCACCTCTGACTTCTTCTTGTCGAACTTCTTCTCTTACGACTTTAGTAGCTGGTTCGTCATAAAGAATTCTCACTGAATCCTTCTTGACATTTTCAGTCCAATCCCATTCTTTAAGCTCATCTATGATCACGTCCCTGCTGATCACTACTTGCTTGTTCACTGGGTCGAACAACTTGTATCCTTCAGTCGAATGATATCCTATAAGAATCATTTGACTCGACTTGTCATCAAGTTTTTTTCTTAACTGATCTGGCACATGTCTATGTGCTATAGATCCAAATACCTTCAGATGACTCAAGCTAGGCTTCACACCAGACCAACATTCTTCTGGAGTAATTCCTTCTAGCTTCTTCGTCGGACATCTGTTTACAATGTATGTTGCAGTCGACACTGCTTCTCCCCAAAATTCTTTAGGTAAATGCTTGCTTTTCAACATACTTCTCACCATATTCATGATGGTTCGATTCTTCCTTTATGCAGTTCCATTCTGCTGTGGAGTGTAGGGTGGCACCACCTCATGCATAATCCCTTCTTTCTCACATAACATGTCGAAGTCTTTCGACACATATTCTCCACCTCCATCAGTTCTTAAAACCTTGATCTTTCGACCATTTTGTCTTTCGACCATAGATTTGAACTTGACAAATACCTCGATCACTTCACTTTTCTTCTTGATCAGGTAAGTCCATAGTTTTCGACTGAAATCATATATGAATGTAACAAAGTATTTGTTACCTCCATTCGAATCCACCTGGATTGGTCCACATACATCAGAGTATATGACATCAAGGATTGCCTTCGACTTGCTTCCTGCATCCTTGCTGAAGCTATTCTTGTGTTGCTTCGCCTGCACACATTCCTCACATACTTCGTTGGGAATGTCGATTTCTGGCAGTCCTGAAACCATATTCTTTCTTTTCAAGTCTCTGATGTCATTGAAGTTGAGATGGCCTAGTCGATAATGACATATCCATTCATCTCTGCTAGCTGTAGTTGCAAGGCACTCGTGCTCCATCGCATTGAGTTCGATCTTGAAGGTTCTATTCTGTGACATATGAGCCTTCAAGATTAACCTCCCACTTGCGTCGACAACTCTCATCATCTTGTCTTCGATTGAAACTTTGTAGTTCTTTTCGACCAACTGCCCAATGCTGAGTAAGTTGCTCTTCATGCCTGGTATGTACAACACATTGGAAATTACTGACCTCTTTCCATCTTTCCTCGTAATCATTGAAGGATAGAAAAACACTTAGAAAGGGGGGGTTTGAATAAGTGTAGCTTTAAAAACTTGACAGATAAAAATAAATTGCACAGTTATTTTTATCCTGGTTCGTTGTTAACTAAACTACTCCAGTCCACCCCCGCAGAGATGATTTACCTCAACTGAGGATTTAATCCACTAATCGCACGGATTACAATGGTTTTCCACTTAGTCCGCAACTAAGTCTTCCAGAGTCTTCTGATCACACACTGATCACTCCAGGAACAACTGCTTAGATACCCTCTAAGACTTTTCTAGAGTCTACTGATCAACACGATCACTCTAGTTACAATCTGCTTAGTTCACTCCTAAGACTTCCTAGAGTATTCTGATCAACACGATCACTCTAGTTCCTTACAACTTAATGTAATTCTAAGAGTTTACAAATGCTTCTTAAAAGCGATAATCACAACTGTGATATTTCTCTTAATCGTTTAAGCTTAATCTCACTAAAATATTACAACAGCAATGTAGTGAGCTTTGATGAAGATGAAGATTCTGAGTTTTGATTTGAACAGCGTTTCAGCAAGTTTGATATAAGTTGTTTTGGTGCAGAATCGTTAACCTTGCTTCTCATCAGAACTTCATATTTATAGGCGTTGGAGAAGATGACCGTTGAATGCATTTAATGCTTTGCGTGTTCCGTACAGCATCGCATTTAATGTTATACGCTTTTGTCAACTACCTCGAGCCTTGTTCACGCTGTGTCTACTGACGTAGCCTTTAATAGCTTTTAACGTTCCTTTTGTCAGTCAGCGTAGCTTGCCACTTGTACTTCCTTCTGATCTGATGTTTGTGAATACAACGTTTGAATATCATCAGAGTCAAACAGCTTGGTGCATAGCATCTTCTGATCTTCTGACCTTGAAGTGCTTCTGAGCGTGATACCATCTTCTGAGCTTCAGTGCTTCTGATCTCTTGTTCTTCTGATGCTTCCATAGACCCATGTTCTGATTCTGCTTCGACCATCTTCTGATGTCTTGCCAGACCATGTTCTGATGTTGCATGCTGAACCATTTGAGACAAAGCTTCTGAGCGCTGAATTATGCGTACTCTTTATATATATTTCCTGAAAGGGAAATTGCATTGGATTAGAGTACCATATTATCTTAAGCAAAATTCATATTATTGTTATCATCAAAACTAAGATAATTGATCAGAACAAATCTTGTTCTAACAATCTCCCCCTTTTTGATGATGACAAAAACATATATAAATGATATGAATTTGCGATCAGAAAGAACAGACGGCAAAAGACAAATTACACAGTTATAGCATAAGCATATGAATATGTCTCCCCCTGAGATTAACAATCTCCCCCTGAGATAAATAATCTCCCCCTGAAATAAATACTCGAAGAACTTTAATAAAAGACTTCCCTGATTATTTCGGTAGAGTTGATCATATAAGCTTTTGTCTTCAGAGAATTCATAGCTTCTAACTTCTGCTTCCATTGGACAGCTTCAGAACTAGAATTTCTTTAGATCCTTAGAACACTCACAGCTTCTGATTCCTGCTTCCATCTAGGACAGCTTCAGAACTTGAATTTCTTTGATCTTCTGAACATTCACAGCTTCTGATTTCTGCTTCCATTCAGGACAGCTTCAGAGCTTTGAATTTCTTTGATCTTCTGAACATTCACAGCTTCTGATTTCTGCTTCCATTCAGGACAGCTTCAGAACTTGAGTTTTCTGGATCTTTTAGAACATTCGCAGCTTCTGATTTCTGCTTCCCTCGGATAGCTTCAGAGCTTTGAATTTCTACCAACATCACTTCATGCTAGATTTGTATCAGAACATTGTTGAATGTACCAGAGCATCATCTGAGCATCTCTACATCCTGAAATGTTACAGAACAAAAACTAAACGACAAAAGTCAGCATGAACGAGTTAGAACATAAAATGTATGTTTAAACACATTATATGAATCAGAGCAAATAATGTATCAGAGCCATAACATTATATGTATCAGAGCAAATAGAATTTTGTCAGAATAAATAGACAAATATAGATCAAATTCTATTATCAGTGCTTCTGATTCATTCTTCTTTCTTGCTTCTGATTTCTGAAGCTTGACAGCACTCGGCTTGCTTCAGTTTCCATGGTTTTGCTTCTTGTGTTTGCTTTGAAGATTCTCTTCAGTATACCTGCAAAACACTTAAACCATATAGAACTTGCAGTTCTTGTTAGTGAATGTGTGGGAGCTTTACCCAGAACCTGATAGATTTAATCAAATCATTTATCATTTATCTTTCTCCCCCTTTTTGTCATATCATCAAAAAAGCAAAAAGGATTCAGAGACAAACAAAACGAAACACACGAAGGAAGAAGATGATTTCATTGAAGTTCAACCAGCAGGTACAGAAGTACATGAAGATAAGAAAGATCAGATGCACAAAGACAGATGCAACGAGAAGAAAGAAACAACACAGACTCAATCTAAGATGGCCCTAGTCTTGACAAGATCTTGGTCAGCATCTCTTGAACCATATTGTTGTGTCCTTCTTGCCTCACCATGAAAGCGCTATACTGATCATTGAGTGAGCTTTGCTCATCCTGTCTCTTCTGAATTTCTTCTAGAGTCCTTGCAAGACGAGAAGATTCACCAGAAGAAGCTTCACCGCTTTCAACCACAGGAATGGCATGTTGATCTGCAGCTTCCATAGATAGATCATTTGCAGGAATTTCCTCAACAGGGACAGTTTTAGCAACATGATCTTCAGCATCTGCTTCTTGCATAGAAGCATCTCCATATTCTGCAGCAGGAATTTCCGAGTCTCCATTCTCAAGTGCCTGAAGAATGGCAGCTAGATTCCTGGGAGCAGAAGGACCTTCAACAACTGGTGGGTCAACAACTTCTGGAATGACCAAGTTTGGATCTTTCTCAGACGGGTTTTCCCTCAGATAGTCAAAGAGAGTCTTGAAATCTCCGAGCAGAACAGGATATTGAGGTATCCAAACCACAATCTCCCTGCAAGGATTTGCTTCCAATGCAGCAGCGAGTCTTAATTGTTCCATCTCATCCAAGAAGGGCTTCTCTTCCAAAAGATATCTTCCTTTGAGACGAGCAAACCAGAAGTCTTCATAATTTCTCAGAATTCCACGAGGCCGTGGGGCAGCAGCTACACAGGCTTCCTGAAGTTCTAAAAACAGAACATCTGATTCTCTGCGAAAGATCCTCCAGAAGTTCCGCATGGCAACATCATTCAATCCAGAACTTTCAGCGAGTCTGAGAGTATCAAAGGTACTTCTGAGATTCCTCTTTATGTTTTCAAAAACTACACCAATAGGATATACGGGGCGGGATTTTATTAGGGTTTTTGAAAAGGCAGGTTTGGAAGTGAAGTACGGATGAGGTTCTCTATCCAACCTATAAGAAGATTCTGCTTCAGTATCAGAATCTAACACTACCACTTCAGCTTCAGGACGAGGCTTGGGAGTGTAGTTGCAATCACGGAGCAGCTGCTCATGTGATGCAGAGGTTGGAAAAGGAGAATCACAAGGATTGTTTTTGAAGGATAGAAAAACACTTAGAAAGGGGGGGTTTGAATAAGTGTAGCTTTAAAAACTTGACAGATAAAAATAAATTGCACAGATATTTTTATCCTGGTTCGTTGTTAACTAAACTACTCCAGTCCACCCCCGCAGAGATGATTTACCTCAACTGAGGATTTAATCCACTAATCGCACGGATTACAATGGTTTTCCACTTAGTCCGCAACTAAGTCTTCCAGAGTCTTCTGATCACACACTGATCACTCCAGGAACAACTGCTTAGATACCCTCTAAGACTTTTCTAGAGTCTACTGATCAACACGATCACTCTAGTTACAACTTGCTTAGTTCACTCCTAAGACTTCCTAGAGTATTCTGATCAACCGATCACTCTAGTTCCTTACAACTTAATGTAATTCTAAGAGTTTACAAATGCTTCTTAAAAGCGATAATCACAACTGTGATATTTCTCTTAATCGTTTAAGCTTAATCTCACTAATATATTACAACAGCAATGTAGTGAGCTTTGATGAAGATGAAGATTCTGAGTTTAGATTTGAACAGCGTTTCAGCAAGTTTGATATAAGTTGTTTTGGTGCAGAATCGTTAACCTTGCTTCTCATCAGAACTTCATATTTATAGGCGTTGGAGAAGATGACCGTTGAATGCATTTAATGCTTTGCGTGTTCCGTACAGCATCGCATTTAATGTTATACGCTTTTGTCAACTACCTCGAGCCTTGTTCACGCTGTGTCTACTGACGTAGCCTTTAATAGCTTTTAACGTTCCTTTTGTCAGTCAGCGTAGCTTGCCACTTGTACTTCCTTCTGATCTGATGTTTGTGAATACAACGTTTGAATATCATCAGAGTCAAACAGCTTGGTGCATAGCATCTTCTGATCTTCTGACCTTGAAGTGCTTCTGAGCGTGATACCATCTTCTGAGCTTCAGTGCTTCTGATCTCTTGTTCTTCTGATGCTTCCATAGACCCATGTTCTGATTCTGCTTCGACCATCTTCTGATGTCTTGCCAGACCATGTTCTGATGTTGCATGCTGAACCCTTTGAGACAAAGCTTCTGAGCGCTGAATTATGCGTACTCTTTATATATATTTCCTGAAAGGGAAATTGCATTGGATTAGAGTACTATATTATCTTAAGCAAAATTCATATTATTGTTATCATCAAAACTAAGATAATTGATCAGAACAAATCTTGTTCTAACAATCTCCCCCTTTTTGATGATGACAAAAACATATATAAATGATATGAATTTGCGATCAGAAAGAATAGACGGCAAAAGACAAATTACACAGCTATAGCATAAGCATATGAATATGTCTCCCCCTGAGATTAACAATCTCCCCCTGAGATAAATAATCTCCCCCTGAAATAAATACTCGAAGAACTTTAATAAAAGACTTCCCTGATTATTTCGGTAGAGACGATCATATAAGCTTCTGTCTTTAGAAAATTCCTAGCTTCTGACTTCTGCTTCCATTGGACAGCTTCAGAACTAGAATTTCTTTA
This sequence comes from Vicia villosa, assembly GCF_029867415.1. Lineage (NCBI taxonomy): Eukaryota > Viridiplantae > Streptophyta > Magnoliopsida > Fabales > Fabaceae > Vicia > Vicia villosa. The sequence continues at coordinate 54,466 of NW_026705850.1, read as the reverse complement.
GATCCTTAGAACACTCACAGCTTCTGATTCCTGCTTCCATCTAGGACAGCTTTAGAACTTGAATTTCTTTGATCTTCTGAACATTCACAGCTTCTGATTTCTGCTTCCATTCAGGACAGCTTCAGAACTTGAATTTCTTTGATCTTCTGAACATTCACAGCTTCTGATTTCTGCTTCCATTCAGGACAGCTTCAGAACTTGAGTTTTCTGGATCTTTAGAACATTCGCAGCTTCTGATTTCTGCTTCCCTCGGATAGCTTCAGAGCTTTGAATTTCTACCAACATCACTTCATGCTAGATTTGTATCAGAACATTGTTGAATGTACCAGAGCATCATCTGAGCATCTCTACATCCTGAAATGTTACAGAACAAAAACTAAACGACAAAAGTCAGCATGAACGAGTTAGAACATAAAATGTATGTTTGAACATATTATATGAATCAGAGCCATATAGGCTGAAATAATGTATCAGAGCAAATAATGTATCAGAGCCATAACATTATATGTATCAGAGCAAATAGAATTTTGTCAGAATAAATAGACAAATATAGATCAAATTCTATTATCAGTGCTTCTGATTCATTCTTCTTTCTTGCTTCTGATCTTCTGAAGCTTGACAGCACTCGGCTTGCTTCAGTTTCCATGGTTTTGCTTCTTGTGTTTGCTTTGAAGATTCTCTTCAGTATACCTGCAAAACACTTAAACCATATAGAACTTGCAGTTCTTGTTAGTGAATGTGTGGGAGCTTTACCCAGCAACTGATAGATTAATCAAATCATTTATCATTTATCTTTCTCCCCCTTTTTGTCATAACATCAAAAAGAATATTTCAAAAGAATTAGATGCATAAAACGACAAGTAGAGTCACTGGAATGTAAAAGCAAGGAAACTTTTTCATTGATAATCAAAAAAGGATTACAAGAAGATGTTTAACAAGCAGATGCAACAAGGAAAATAAAACAACTAAGACCAAATCCTAGGACCCTAGCTAAGACAACGTCTGTGCCAGCATGCCATGAAGGAGTGAAACGCCTCTTTGACTGCTTCTTGGGCTTTCAGGCGAGGGATCAGGGAGACTTGGTCCTGATGCAGATCTTCCACCATCTTTACCAGAGACAACATTCTCAGCGGGTGAAGATGAAGAGATTTCTTCAGAAGAGATTAAGGGAGAGGAAAGGTTAGATGAAGAGGAAGCTGAGTCTTGAAGGTCGAAAGATGAGGAAGAAGATGGAGATGATGGAGGGCTTTCACCAGGAGGATGAAACACACGTCTAGAATAGTTTCCAGACAACATTGCTTCGAAAGGATTCACCTTGAGAGGATCATAGGTGATTTTGATCTTTTTGGGTTTGGAAGGTGATGTTTCAACAGCTTTTCTTTTGTTGTTTTGATCATTTTCATTATTTCCTGGGCTTGATGAAGAGTTCATGATGGGTTTGCAGAAAAATGAACAGGTAGGGTTTGATATGGAAGAGAGAGAGAGAAAAAACTCGATGAGGGATGCAAGGAGATAGAGAGAGATGAGAGGGAAAGAGTATTTAAAAAGAAATAAAGTGAAGCGAATGAAGACTAGCATTTAATGTTACGTGACGTGAGGAGAGATAATAAAGACAAATGAGGTGACTAGCACAGTTACCTATGGTCGGCGTCCCTTCAACTGCACGCGCGCTTATCCATGAATAGTAACGACAGGTTTACCATCCCGAGATAAAACGTTACAGCTGTTTTGCTTTAAAAGAGGTTCTGAATCAACTTAGACAATGAAACGTTAGTAATAACCGAATCATAATTTCTAAAAGACTTTAATCAGAACTTCTGATATATAAAAAATAATCCATTTTCATTTCAGAAGTTACTCATACATAAGAACTTCTCATCTTCTCATTCTGGGCATAAATCCATACTGATGTTCTTCAGAATGAACTTAAACCTATCTTCAGCCAGGGGTTTTGTAAAGATATCAGCCCATTGATGGTCTGTATCAACAAAGTTTAAAGATATAACACCCTTCTGAACATAGTCCCTTATGAAATGATGTTTAATCTCAATATGTTTAGCTTTTGAATGAAGAATAGGATTCTTAGATAAACATATAGCAGAAGTATTATCACAGAATATAGGAATGTTACTCTCAAATATCTGATAATCTTCTAACTGACTCTTCATCCAGAGCATCTGTGTACTACAACCAGCAGCAGCGACATATTCTGCTTCTGTTGTTGATAGAGCAATAGTTGCTTGCTTCTTGCTGTACCAGGAGATCAAATGACTTCCAAGAAATTGGCAACTTCCTGAAGTACTTTTTCTTTCAATTCTGTCTCCAGCATAGTCAGCATCGCAGAATCCTACTAAGTTGTATTCTTTAGATTTTCTGTAAACTAAGCCAACATTAGTAGTACCTTTCAGATACCTTAGAATTCTCTTAACAGCAGTTAAATGAGATTCTCTAGGATCTGATTGGAATCTAGCACACAAACAAACACTGAACAGAATGTCAGGTCTAGAAGCAGTCAGATATAGAAGAGATCCAATCATACCTCTGTATAACTTCTGATCTACCTTCTTACTTACCTCATCCTTACCTAGGATGCATAGGAGTTTTGGCTTCTTTGCAGTCTAGAAGATTAAACTTCTTCAGAAGTTCCTTCACATACTTGGTTTGGTGAACATACGTTCCTTCTGATGTTTGATTTATTTGTATTCCGAGGAAATACTTGAGTTCTCCCATCATGCTCATTTCAAACTCAGCCTGCATAGACTTAGCAAACTCCTTTCCAAGTGTAGCATTAGATGTTCCAAAAATAATATCATCTACATATATTTGACAAATTAAAATATCCCTTTTAAAGGTTTTACAAAAGAGAGTAGTGTCCACTTTTCCTCTAGTGAAACCATTATCCAGAAGGAAAGAACTTAAGCGTTCATACCAAGCTCTGGGAGCCTGTTTCAATCCATACAATGATTTCTTAAGTTTAAAAACATGATTAGGAGACATAGAGTCTTCAAAACCAGGAGGTTGATGGACATAAACTTCTTCATCTATATAACCATTTAAGAAGGCACTCTTGACATCCATCTGATAAAGAGTGATGTTGTGTTGAGTGGCAAAAGAAATTAATAGACGAATAGATTCTAACCTGGCCACTGGTGCAAAGGTTTCTGTATAATCAATCCCTTCTTGCTGACTATAACCCTGAGCCACCAGTCTGGCTTTGTTTCTTACCACTTCACCTTTCTCACTGAGCTTGTTTCTGAAGACCCATTTTGTACCAATTATATTGAATCCATCTGGTCTAGGAACAAGATCCCAAACATCATTCCTTGTAAACTGATTCAGTTCTTCTTGCATAGCAATTATCCAGTCTGGATCTTCTAGAGCATGATCAACAGAAGTTGGCTCGATCAAAGATACAAGACCTAATTGACAGTCTGCATTGTTCTTAAGGAATGCTCTTGTTCTAATTGGATCATCCTTCTTTCCAAGAATGACATCTTCTGAATGACCAGAGATGAGTCTGGATGATCTTCTGACAGATGGTTCTTCAGAAATGCTTAGATCCTCCAGAGAAGCTGATACTTGATCTTCAGGTTCTTTGCTTCTGAGGAGCTCTGCTTCTGATGCGTTGCTTCTTGGCTCAACAACTTCTGTTATATCAATATCACAATCTGCAAAATTATCAAACTGCTTTGGTTTTTCAGAACCAAGCTTATCATCAAACCTGATATTGATTGATTCTTCTACAATCAATGTTTCAGTATTGTATACTCTGTAGCCTTTAGAGCGTTCAGAATATCCAAGAAGGAAACATTTTTGTGCTTTGGAATCAAACTTACCAAGATGATCTTTAGTGTTCAGAATAAAGCATACACATCCAAAAGGATGGAAATATGAAATGTTGGGCTTTCTATTCTTCCACAATTCATAGGGAGTCTTATTTAGAATAGGTCTGATAGAGATTCTATTCTGAATATAGCAAGCAGTGTTTATTGCTTCTGCCCAGAAATGCTTAGCCATATTGGTTTCATTGATCATGGTTCTGGCCATTTCTTGCAGAGTCCTATTCTTTCGTTCTACAACCCCATTTTGCTGTGGAGTTCTAGGACAAGAGAAATCATGGGCAATACCATTTTCTTTGAAGAATTCTTCAAAGGATCTGTTCTCAAATTCACCACCATGATCACTTCTGACCTTTATGATTTTACACTCTTTTTCAGATTGAATCTGAATGCAGAAATCAAAGAACACTGAACGAGTCTCATCCTTGTGTTTTAAGAATTTTACCCATGTCCAGCGGCTATAATCATCTACGATGACTAATCCATATTTCTTCCCTCTGACAGATGCTGTTTTGACTGGGCCAAACAGATCAATGTGCAAGAGTTCTAATGGCCTTGAGGTAGAAACAACATTCTTGGACTTGAATGCAGGTTTGGAGAACTTGCCCTTCTGACATGCTTCACAAAGAGCATCTGATTTGAATTTCAGATTAGGGAGTCCTCTGACCAGATTTAGTTTGTTAATCTGAGAAATCTTTCTCAAACTAGCATGACCTAATCTTCTGTGCCAGACCCACTGCTCTTCAGAAACAGACATAAGACAAGTCACCTTCTGACTCATAAGATCTTGCAGATCTGTCTTATAAATGTTGTTCTTCCTCTTGCCTGTAAATAGGATTGAGCCATCCTTCTGATTTACAGCCTTGCAAGACTCTTGATTAAAGATTATATCATAACCATTGTCACTCAATTGACTGATAGATAAGAGGTTATGTGTTAATCCTTCCACAAGAAGTACATTAGAAATGGAAGGAGAGTTACCAGACTTTATAGTTCCAGAGCCAATTATCTTGCCCTTCTGATCTCCTCCAAACTTGACTTCTCCTCCAGACTTAAGCACCAGGTCTTGGAACATAGACCTTCTTCCTGTCATGTGTCGCGAGCATCCAGAGTCCAGGTACCATGACATGTTGTGCTTTGTCCTTTTTGCAGTCAAGGATATCTGCAATAGGAATAATCTTATCCTTAGGTACCCACATTTTCTTGGGTCCTTTCTTGTTAGATTTTCTCAAGTTCTGATTGAACTTGGGTTTAACATTGTAAGCAATAGGAGGAACAGCATGATAATTCTTAATGTGAGTTTCATGATATTTCCTAGGTTGTGTCACATGCTTTTTGGTATGTGTTATGTGAAAACTTTGAGCATGTGAAGTGTGCCTAATATCATGGGAGTGGCCATACTTGAACTGATCATACAATGGCTTGTATGTGATTTTCATTTCATCAACAGGTTCAAGTTTGTATGGGGTTTCACCCTCAAAACCAATGCCGACTCTTTTGTTTCCAGACACAGCATATATCATAGAAGCTAGCTGACTTCTGCCAATACTTCTAGATAAGAACTTCCTGAAACTTAAATCATATTCTTTCAGAATATGGTTTAGACTAGGAGTGGATTTTTCTGAATCAGAAGGAGATCCAACATTATTGGATAATTTTAAAAGTTTTTCTTTTAATTCAGAATTCTCCAACTCAAGCTTCTTTGTTTCAAATTCAAATTGCTTTTTCAGCTTTTTGTATTTGAGACTAATCTGAGACTTGAGTTCCAGAAGTTCAGTTAGGCCGGAAACTAACTCATCTCTAGTAAGTTCAGAAAATACCTCTTCAGAATCTGATTCTGATGTAGATTCTGATCCGTCATCTTCTGTCGCCATCAGCGCACAGTTGGCCTGCTCATCTTCTGAATCATCTTCTGACTCATCCCAGGTTGCCATAAGACCTTTCTTCTTATGAAACTTTTTCTTGGGACTTTCCTTCTGAAGATTCGGACATTCATTCTTGTAGTGTCCAGGCTCATTGCATTCATAGCACATGACTTTCTTCTTGTCAAATCTTCTGTCATCGGAAGATTCTCCCCGTTCAAATTTCTTTGAACTTCTGAAGCCTCTGAACTTCCTTTGCTTGGTCTTCCAGAGTTGATTTAGCCTTCTGGAGATCAAGGACAGTTCATCTTCTTCTTCAGATTCTGATTCTTCAGGATCTTCTTCTCTAGCCTGAAAAGCGTTAGTGCATTTCTTGATATTGGATTTTAATGCAATAGACTTACCTTTCTTTTGAGGCTCATTTGCGTCCAACTCTATTTCATGACTTCTCAAGGCACTGATAAGCTCTTCCAGAGAAACTTCATTCAGATTCTTTGCAATCTTGAATGCAGTCACCATAGGACCCCATCTTCTGGGTAAGCTTCTGATGATCTTCTTTACGTGATCAGCCTTGGTGTATCCCTTGTCAAGAACTCTCAATCCAGCAGTAAGAGTTTGAAATCTTGAAAACATCTTTTCAATGTCTTCATCATCCTCCATCTTGAAGGCTTCATACTTCTGGATTAAGGCTAGAGCTTTGGTCTCCTTGACTTGAGCGTTTCCTTCATGAGTCATTTTCAAGGACTCATATATGTCATAGGCCGTTTCCCTGTTAGATATCTTCTCATACTCAGCATGAGAGATAGCATTCAGCAAAACAGTTCTGCATTTATGATGATTCCTGAAAAGCTTCTTCTGATCATCATTCATTTCTTGCCTTGACAGCTTTACGCCTCTGGCATTTACAGGATGTTTGTAACCATCCATCAGAAGATCCCATAGATCACCATCTAGACCCAGAAAGTAACTTTCCAGTTTATCTTTCCAGTATTCAAAGTTTTCACCATCAAATACCGGCGGTCTAGTATAACCATTGTTACCGTTGTATTGCTCAGCAGAGCCAGATGTAGATGTAGTCTTTTCACTTTCATCAACCATCTTTTACTGAAGCGTTTTTCTCTTCCTGAATCTTTTCTAAACACGGTTAAGTGCTTGCACCTTAGAACCGGCGCTCTGATGCCAATTGAAGGATAGAAAAACACTTAGAAAGGGGGGGTTTGAATAAGTGTAGCTTTAAAAACTTGACAGATAAAAATAAATTGCACAGATATTTTTATCCTGGTTCGTTGTTAACTAAACTACTCCAGTCCACCCCCGCAGAGATGATTTACCTCAACTGAGGATTTAATCCACTAATCGCACGGATTACAATGGTTTTCCACTTAGTCCGCAACTAAGTCTTCCAGAGTCTTCTGATCACACACTGATCACTCCAGGAACAACTGCTTAGATACCCTCTAAGACTTTTCTAGAGTCTACTGATCAACACGATCACTCTAGTTACAACTTGCTTAGTTCACTCCTAAGACTTCCTAGAGTATTCTGATCAACCGATCACTCTAGTTCCTTACAACTTAATGTAATTCTAAGAGTTTACAAATGCTTCTTAAAAGCGATAATCACAACTGTGATATTTCTCTTAATCGTTTAAGCTTAATCTCACTAATATATTACAACAGCAATGTAGTAAGCTTTGATGAAGATGAAGATTCTGAGTTTAGATTTGAACAGCGTTTCAGCAAGTTTGATATAAGTTGTTTTGGTGCAGAATCGTTAACCTTGCTTCTCATCAGAACTTCATATTTATAGGCGTTGGAGAAGATGACCGTTGAATGCATTTAATGCTTTGCGTGTTCCGTACAGCATCGCATTTAATGTTATACGCTTTTGTCAACTACCTCGAGCCTTGTTCACGCTGTGTCTACTGACGTAGCCTTTAATAGCTTTTAACGTTCCTTTTGTCAGTCAGCGTAGCTTGCCACTTGTACTTCCTTCTGATCTGATGTTTGTGAATACAATGTTTGAATATCATCAGAGTCAAACAGCTTGGTGCATAGCATCTTCTGATCTTCTGACCTTGAAGTGCTTCTGAGCGTGATACCATCTTCTGAGCTTCAGTGCTTCTGATCTCTTGTTCTTCTGATGCTTCCATAGACCCATGTTTTGATTCTGCTTCGACCATCTTCTGATGTCTTGCCAGACCATGTTCTGATGTTGCATGCTGAACCCTTTGAGACAAAGCTTCTGAGCGCTGAATTATGCGTACTCTTTATATATATTTCCTGAAAGGGAAATTGCATTGGATTAGAGTACCATATTATCTTAAGCAAAATTCATATTATTGTTATCATCAAAACTAAGATAATTGATCAGAACAAATCTTGTTCTAACAGTTTTGAGAGGTGGAGGGAGTATGTTCAAGAGTGGCGTTGAGGGAAGGTTGAGATGGAAGGAGAGTTTGAAGGGGTGGTATGTCCAGAACAGGATTTATGGTAGGTGGAGAGGAAGGAATAGTTAAAGGAGAAGATGGAGGTGTAAGAACATGGACAAAAACAGGTGATTCTGATGTGGCTTTTTCTGGTTCAGGTGTAGGGACAATCTCTATTGGTGCAGCTTCTGAACAAACAGCAGGAACAGAATTAGGTTCAGAAATGCATATACCTTTGGAACCTCTCAGAAAGGCTTTGGCCACATCCTCAGTCTTTTTCTGCTTCTTACTCTTCGGCTCTTCAATAACCTTTGCTTTGCCGCTAGCGATTTCTTTCCTTCTGACATAAGCCAGAACTTCTGGTTGATTCTCAGCCTCTTGAGCAGCATTTTCTTCATCTGAGCTTTGAATAATCATCTTCCTTTTTCTGATTTTCTTCTTCTCAACAACTTCAACAATCTCAGCATCGTTATTTGACTTCTTCTTCTTTTTCTCAGCTTCCTTCTTTTTCTTCTCAAAATCAGCAGAGACAGCCTTAGCAACCTTTGCAATGACTTCTTCTGGGATCACTTCTTTATTGGTGGTAGCAGCAGGATGATCAAACTTTCTTTTGGTCCTTTCCTCCTTCTTACGATTCACTTTAATAGAAGCACCTTTGTCTTGATCTTTAAGACTCTTATCCTCTTTTTGTGATTTCAGATACTTAGTTCTGACTTGTGGTACCTCACTATTGAAGAAGGTTTTGAATTCAGCTAGAACTGGCTCTCTTCTGATTGTTGTTCCAGCAAGAGGTTGAGGAGTCTTAATGATAGCTTTAATCACGTTCATCCTTTTTAAAGTGAATGCGTTCAGACAAGCCCCAGATGTGACAGCAAGGTCTTTCACAATACCTTCAGATTCCAGACTCTCAACAATCTTGGAATGCACCAGAAGGTTTGTAATGATTCTACCAAAAGGAATGATTGTTCCACCATTTTCTTTTCTGAAAGCGTTTCTGGAATCCTTTACTGCTTTCCACATATGGTTGAAGATAATGTAAACCACATCAACCTTCTTCTGAGTGGCAATGCAATAAAGAATATATTTTTGCTCATTGTTTATGAAGTCAGCGGCATGTGTCGCTTTCCTATGGTAGAAGCACCCAAGAATGATCTTTGTCCAGATTTTGTAGATATCTCTCAACTCCTTGACGTGTTTTGTTTTCTTGACATTTGAATAGAGAGTGGATAGAACCTCTTCCCAATCTTCCCTTTTATCGATTTCAAAAGCTCCTTCCGCGTTCTTCAAATCAAACATCACTCTAAGGATGTTTTCAGTAATAACAACAAACTTTCCATGGACGAAAGAAAGTATTGATTTTGGAGCAACCACAGCATGTGCCCAGAACTCCTTGACAAGATCTGGATAAACTGGGCCAACGAACTCAGCAAACAACGAGGTCCATCCTTGAAAGATGATGTCTTCTTTAAGATTAAATCCATGTTCTTCAAGGTTGTCAAAGTCAACAATAAGTTCACATAGAACTTCTAATTTGTTCTTGGGAATAGAGCATGCAACAACAGGAGTAAGTTGCAACGTTTCTTCTTGGAGATGATGAGGAACAGATGACTCAGCATTTTGGGATGAGAATGCAGCCATTGATGCAGAATGACCAAAAAACGAGCAAGAGAAGCGAACTGGGTTTTCGATTAGGGTTTTTAGACAACGGCTAAGAACTTTTCAAACGAGAGAATGCAAGGAGAGAGAGAGAGACAAAGGAGCGAAAAAGATGTACGATATGATTTGAAAAGAATATATAGAGACGGATTTGAAAAGAAAAAATAATAAGAAATATAAATTGAACAGTTCCAGAATCAAAGGAAATCAATTTTATTAAATGATGAGTGACGTGAGGAGAGAGAACGTGGTAAATGAAATGATTTGAAACAGTTACCTAGGTCGGCGTCTTTTCAACTGCACGCATTGTACTAACCGTACAGACACGTGTTCACCATCAGATAATAGATGACAGCTGTAGACTTCAGAATAGACTTTACGCCTTCAGATTCTGATTACTGCTTCTGATCTGATCTACTTTCTCTTTTGGAAACACTCCTTCTGAAGTGTGCTGATATAAATCTGAATGATCTTCTGATCCATTACTTCTGATATACACAGCTTCTGGAGGTTCACTTCTTTGTTCTGCAGCTTCTGATAAGACAAAACTGTATCTGCAGAAATTCTTAAGCTCTTTGTTTCATCAGAAACAAGTTTATCATCAAAACAAATGTGTATTGATTCGTCCACAATCAATGTTTCAATGTTGTATATTCTGTAGCATTTAGAGCATTCAGAATAATCAAGAATGAAACATCAATGCTTTAGAGGCAACCAAAACAGATGGTTCCAAGACTAATAAACTTTCTTTTCTGAATTCCTACAAACATAGTTTCTTCAACAGATTTAAGAATCAGAACTTGGAAGACAATCTTTCTTCCCTTCAAGTGTTGAGATCAACTTGAGTCCAGGAGACATGTCATGTTGACTTTTATCTTCTTTGTCACCAAGAGAATCTGCAAAAGAAATAGTCTTTTTCTTTGGTACCCACATTTTCTTGGGTCCTTTCTTGTTAGTTCTCCTCAAGTTCTGATTGAACTTAGGTTTAACATTGTAAGCAGAAGGAGGAACAGCATGATAATTTTTAATGTGAGTTTCATGATATTTCCTAGGTTGTGTCACATGCTTTTTGGTGTGTGTTATGTGAAAACTTTGAGCATGTGAAGTGTGCCTAATATCATGGGAGTGGCCATACTTGAACTGATCATACAATGGCTTGTATGTGATTTTCATTTCATCAACAGGTTCAAGTTTGTATGGGGTTTCACCCTCAAAACCAATGCCGACTCTTTTGTTTCCAGACACAGCATATATCATAGAAGCTAGCTGACTTCTGCCAATACTTCTAGATAAGAACTTCCTGAAACTTAAATCATATTCTTTCAGAATATGGTTTAGACTAGGAGTGGATTTTTCTGAATCAGAAGGAGATCCAACATTATTGGATAATTTTAAAAGTTTTTCTTTTAATTCAGAATTCTCCAACTCAAGCTTCTTTGTTTCAAATTCAAATTGCTTTTTCAGCTTTTTGTATTTGAGACTAATCTGAGACTTGAGTTCCAGAAGTTCAGTTAGGCCGGAAACTAACTCATCTCTAGTAAGTTCAGAAAATACCTCTTCAGAATCTGATTCTGATGTAGATTCTGATCCGTCATCTTCTGTCGCCATCAGCGCACAGTTGGCCTGCTCATCTTCTGAATCATCTTCTGACTCATCCCAGGTTGCCATAAGTGTAGCGGTAAAAATGTGACTCGACGCGCTTTCGCGCGTTCGAAGTACAACAGAGTCGCCACCGAACTTTATTTATTCCAAGAAGGAAAGGGAAAATATCGATAAAACCCACGGAGAAAAAAGAAACGGATAAGATGGTCGTCGCAACCAAATTTAGGTTCGGGAGTCGGTTAAGCAAGGGGAAGGTATTAGCACCCCTCACCTCCATCGTACTCGATGGGACCCATTTAGTTAATCTTGTGATTGATTGTTAGCTTTTATCTACTTGCGTTATTTATTAGGTTGGAAAGGAACAAAAAAAAGGTTTTTTATTATAGTGCTCGCCAAGACATTTGTATCTTGTGCCTACGTATTCCCTCGTGCAATGGGAAAGTCAGAGCAATCGTAGTTCGGGCTAAAACTACGAAATGTTTTGTTGATTAATTTTAGCGAGAGGTACTCGATCGCTTTCAAATGGAAATACTACGCGCACATGGATATGATATCACTACAAGAATGGATAACTAAATCAAGATAAGACATGATTTTGGCCATCATCGCATTCGAGTGGAAGATGTTAGATCTTCACATGTGGAAGTATGTTCGTATTGAAATTGAATAAGTGTCTCGTTTTATGAAAAAAAGTGTTTTAGAATGTAAAAGGGTGTGAATGAATTGAAAGTTTGTTTGTTAAGAGAAATCAAACATTTAAACAAAAGCTTAACGGCCATCGCCCAAATGTTTGAAAGAGAAAATTGTACAAGTACGTACAACCTCCTCGTAGGTGATGAAGATGATTTGATGAGTTGAAAGACCTTTAATTGGATCCAAGTATTTAAACAAAAGCTTAACGGCCATCGCTTAAGATACTTGAAAGAGTGTTTGTTAAATTGATTTTTATAAAGTCTTTAATGGAGTTTAAACATCCAAACAAAAGCTTAACGGCCATCGCCTAAATGTTTAAAGAACAACTTGTACAAGTACGTACAAACCCTTCTTTCCATTATAGATAAAATGATTTGAATGTTAAAAGAAAGCATTTTTGTTAGAAAGGTGAACTAAATCGAGTTTGAGAAGTCTTTAATGGAGTTTAAACATTCGAACAATGGCTTAACGGCCATCGTCTAAATGCTTAAAGAACAAATTGTACAAGTACGTACAAACCCTTCTTTCCATTATAGATAAAATGATTTAATTGTTTAAAAGAATGTATTTTGTAAAAAAGATGAATTAAATCGAGTTTTATGGAGTCTTTAATGGAATCCAAGTATTCGAATAAAAGCTTAACGGCCATCACCCAAATACTTTTAGGACAAATCGTACAAGTACGTACGAACCCTCCTTGATTCATCCATTAAAACCCAAAATTCGATTTGATAAAAACATTATTTTTGTATCATTTTAAAATATTTTTGGAAAAAATCTAAACACACATCTAAGAAAATATCTTTGATCTTTTAAATATTTAGTAAATAAAGTAAACAAGAAATAAAAATAAAAATAGATACAAGTGAAATAGAATGGGCTTAAAAGACCAACAAAATGGGGGTGTAGAGTTAGCAAATCGGTGGGCCTTTACAGATCAAGCCCAAAACAAACTTATAACCCTAAAAAAAACTAAGGAGTCCGCCTCTCTCCTCAAACTCTGCCTCTGCAAACGACCACAAAGCCATGGCAGAACTCGATTCTCCTCTCTGCTGCTCGCGATTTCGTCTCCCTCAATATCTCGTTCGCGTTTCTCTCTCGTAGTCTCATGTCTCCCTCTCAATCTCTCGGTTACCAAGGATCAAACAAAGCATAACAATATAAAAAACGGAACTCCCTCACTCGGTTTCTCTCAGTTCAACAAACACAACAAAAAAAATAGAGCAATCAAAGAGCAACATCCTAATCCCTAAATTCAAATCCAAACCACATTTCTCTATGATTCAGTATATTACATGTTACAACATCGAAATCGGAAAGGCAAAATATACGAGACAGATCAACAGTTGAAGATAAACCGAGATTTACAGTGGATTACCGAGTTTGAAAGTTCCAAAAGACGAATCAAGGTAAGGTGAGTCTGAATCTCTCAGCAGTGTATGTTCTTCGAGTTCCTCCTTCTTGCTGGGTTCTTGTTCTTCTTCGATTTATGTTTGTTCTTCTTCTCTGCTTCGATTTATGTTTGTTCTTCTTCTCTGCTTGTCGTTCTCTGAGTTGCGTCGCGGTTGAAAGGCGTCGTGTCTGTGAGTCGTCCAAAGTGTTGTGCGTGTTTATATGAGTGAAGCGTTGTTGGTTTCTGTGTGGTGAGTATTGGAAGATTAGTGCGTGAACAGTGGCTATGTTGAGCTCGTGAGTGTGTGAGAGTTTGAATGGATTTTGGAGGTTCTGAAGGTTATGAGTTGAGTGAGGGTTGAAGTTTGTTGCACGAGGGCAATTTTGGAGGTTTTGGTTGAAGTGTGTTGGTTGTGAAGGATGCTGAGTAATGTGTTTGAGAGGTAGGTTTAGAAAGAAATGAGGAGAGGTTTTCAGTGAAGATTTGTCGCTGCCCTCTATGAATCATTTTTCGCCCCCTTTTACTCTGTTGCTGAATACTTGATATATAGTCTAAGGTTGATGAAAATTGGGGGGAAAAGTAAGTTGAAATTTAAACTCATTTGGTAACTGAATCGTTTGCTTTTTTTATGCAGGATTGTTGGTCCCTTTTTTTGTGAAATATTTGGACAGATAGGAGCAGCTATGAGGTGCAGAGTTTTGTTGTCTTGTGCTGGTTCAGGGCAAGCTTGACAAATGATGGTACAAATATGCAGAGTGCTGTTGGTGAAGGCAGAGGCGTGGGAGAGAGGAGAAACAAATGCAGAATTTTTGTCTATTTTGTGTGTATTGTTTACTAAAATGTATATGGGCTTATGGAGAGAACAAATTGGGCCTAAATTACATAAAAGACTAAACTTCTATTATATATTTTTTTATTCATTCTTTAATTAATAACTCTAAACTTAACTAAATAAAATAATAATAACAATAACAATAAAAAATAAAATTTATAATAACATTAAAATAAAACTAATGACTAAAATATTTTTTGATATATTTTCCTAATTGAAATGATGCAAAAAATGCCTAAATCTAAATGGAATAAATGATGGACTTTAATCGACAATTTTTATTTATTTATTTTTTAGTAGAAATCGAAAGGATGAATGAACTTGAGGAATGTGCAAGAAATGCGACGATTAAAATGCGAATGAAATGCGAATGTGACATGACCAAATGAATAAAAACTCGTAGGTCAAAAATTGGGGTGCGACAGATGCCCCTATTTAAGTTTCTTCTATCGAAGATGTGAAGAGACTTAAATACAAAGTACACAATTTTTGTCCTTCATATGCAAATGAAATGCAATGCATGGATATATTTTTTTTGAATGCAATATGATATGAGATATATGTTGAACTCTGTGGGGAATTAGGCGCCACAAGAGACAAACTATCAGTGGAATGTGTAAAAGAATTAATGAAAGAGACAGTTGGGTCAAAAGCATCAGAGATATTCAGAAAATCATTGAATAAACTCTCGAAAAAAAGACATTAAAGTCATCCAGAAAAACATTGAATGAACTTCGAGAAGCAATCAAGCACATCCAGAATAACATTGAATATACGAGAAACAAACATCAGAGATATCCAGAAAAGCGTTGAATAAACTCTAAAACACAATGTTAAAGACATTCAGGGGAGCATTGAATAATCTTTGGAAAACACATCCAGAAAAGTATTAGATATGGAGACCAGATGAAAAATCTGAGTAGTCATCCAGAGAAGCATTGAATGACACCACAGATCCTGAAGAAAGCATCCATGACATTCAGGAAATCATTGAATGCATGGAGACAAACTAAATATTCGAAGACATATCTGGAAAAGCATCAGAAAAACAGAGACATATCTGGAAAAGCATCAGAAAAACAAAGACAAATTGAAACAGAAGGATAAAATTGTTTGATTGATGCCCAGTGAGTTGGACTTTGATCTCAAGGTAAGATGTTAACAACAACAAGGCCTCGAAAGAATGTAAATGAGTATGGATTTTGTTTTGATGCATGATATATGAATGATGAATGCAATGCAATTGGTCATGATAACTGAAGTAGACTCTTTTGTGAGGGAAGATTGAAACTCTGATTCCTCAACACGAGAACATTGCCAACTCTGTTATGTCACACTGATGATCCCTTTGAGAAGGACTGATAAATTGCTTAGGGATTGCTGAAGAGGACTGCCCCTGACTGGCTGATTGTTATCTGATCGTTGCTTCAGTTCTTTGAAATGAATGTTGGTAATACTTGCCCCCAATATAACTTTTAAAAAACAAGATCTTTGAAGTAAGGTGCCCCTGATAGGATCACTGATCAAGTTTCTCGTCTGTTTGAACTTCCTTGAAAGATGAGTACTTGCTTGCAAATAAAATGTTCATTCAAAAATGGAAACTTTAATGCAACGCTCAAAGCATATTTTGAAATCAAAGTCATTGTAGGAATGATTTTATTGATGTATAGCAAATGAATCAAAAGTCCAAACACAGTTGTCTAGACATTTAAAGTGATGGACAAAGCAAAGGTATGGTAAAAGAAACGATTTGCAAAAATCTTTAGGAGTCAGGTTAACGCAACCTTGTTGTAGTATGCTTTCAAAATAAACCTTGCTTCAATTAGGTCTTTTGAAGGTTGTAACGTGGTTTGGTTCACGGTTTTAGAAACAAAGGATATAGGCTCAAAATTTATTTGTACCCACCCCATTCTTCGTGATGAACTTCAATCCTACGTTCAGTTAATTCAAATTATGCATTCAGGTTCCAAGAGGCTTTGGAATTGCACCTATGATAATGATGATGGTTTAAAGACCAAGGGAATCTTTGAGACGGCAGTTACCTCTTCCATTTAATAGTCACAACGTTTTATTGTTGTTCATGGAATTTATTGACTTCTCTTTTTTTGCTTTATCCCTAACTTTTGCCTGAACTGTCTTCATTTGAGATTACAGCCAGCGGGATGTCCCAATTTTGCCTAAGTCTCCTTCGTAGGTTTTGACTTAGCGGGCTTTTTCTTTTTTTTTGAATTTTTTTTTGTTATTGGAAAGATAGTGACTGCCTTGATAATGATTAATGATAACCATCTTGGTCACTTTTGACTGAAACCCTTGTTGAAAAAGGTGTACTTAATGATTTTCTTGATATTGAATGCACAATCAAATTAACTGAGAACTACCCTGCCCCAGGTTAAAATTGTGGGTTTTTTCGTTTAAAAAGAAACTCCAACTTCGAAGGCTCAAAGGGGTTGACTAGGGATTAACTTCCTTATTTCTCCAGTGTTTAGGGATTGAAACAATGCCTGTACATCATCAGCAAAGTTTTATTTGAAAGCATACAATTCAACAATTTGGGTATTTCGTTGTCATCATCCTCCCTCCAATTTTTGCATAAAACACAAGTTTGATAGAAGAAAGTGAACAAGAGATATATTTTTTTTGTTTTCTTTTTTTAAAAGATAAAGCATAAAGATAAACATAGTGGATGTAAATGATTGATTTAAATATGTAATGCTCATTTCATTAAAGCTAATATTCAAGAACAAACAAATTTTAATGCAGTACACAATACAAAATAAGGAAATTGCAAACAGAAGGAAACAAGGCCTAGTGACTAATCAGTGACGAGGATGATCCATCATGACTTATATATTGGCTCTTCAATTGGATAAATTCCACTCTTTGCAAATCTTGGCCTCGTTGATTGATCTTCTTCTCGTTTAAGCGCTTTCATAGTTTACTGAAACATAATTCCAGTCCAAAGTGTCGAGGAACCAGTTTGACAGTGGACAATCAAGTGTGAAGACGAAGACAGATGATACGAATTGACAACTTGAATGTATGAATATGGATGCATGAAATTTTTGTTTATTTTTTTTGTGCAAAAATGAATGCCATGAATGGTTTACATGTAATGAATTTCAAATCACATGGAACAGAAAGATTCTAATATCTCGGCACAAAGTGGCACACAATAGGATAGTTCTAAGGTTCTTTCCAACAAGGTTCTAGACACGGTTCTCAGAGTTACAAACTCCTTTTGAAAACTCAGTTATCTAGTAAATAACTTACCACCCAACTGTGTTTTCAAATGAAGCCTATTCTGAGTGTGGTTTTCGCACTTACCCACGGTAATAGTTACGTTACGCAAGTTGGGCGCGAAACCACCATTTCCTATAAAGTCATTGTTTAAGGGTTTTTCTAAAAGGTCCCTAGAGTTAACAATCCAAATTGAAAACATCATCGCTCAAGTAAATAACTTACTTAACCAAAGACATCCTCTCAAAGGACCTACTCTAGGCGGGGTATTAGTACCTCCCACTTGACACTACGTCAAGCAAGTTTAATACTAACCCACCATATTATCTTATGTGTTTCTTGAGCTCGGGTGTAGAGCTTTGTCCATAAAGTGCCAATGATCAAAATATTCCAACCATATAATAAGAAATCAAACAATAAAGGAAATAAATAAAGCTAACAATAATACAAGAAAAACTAAATTAGGGTTAACTCTCTTAGGATATCCCCAGCAGAGTCGCCACTTTCTGTAGCGGTAAAAATGTGACTCGACGCGCTTTCGCGCGTTCGAAGTACAACAGAGTCGCCACCGAACTTTATTTATTCCAAGAAGGAAAGGGAAAATATCGATAAAACCCACGGAGAAAAAAGAAACGGATAAGATGGTCGTCGCAACCAAATTTAGGTTCGGGAGTCGGTTAAGCAAGGGGAAGGTATTAGCACCCCTCACCTCCATCGTACTCGATGGGACCCATTTAGTTAATCTTGTGATTGATTGTTAGCTTTTATCTACTTGCGTTATTTATTAGGTTGGAAAGGAACAAAAAAAAGGTTTTTTATTATAGTGCTCGCCAAGACATTTGTATCTTGTGCCTACGTATTCCCTCGTGCAATGGGAAAGTCAGAGCAATCGTAGTTCGGGCTAAAACTACGAAATGTTTTGTTGATTAATTTTAGCGAGAGGTACTCGATCGCTTTCAAATGGAAATACTACGCGCACATGGATATGATATCACTACAAGAATGGATAACTAAATCAAGATAAGACATGATTTTGGCCATCATCGCATTCGAGTGGAAGATGTTAGATCTTCACATGTGGAAGTATGTTCGTATTGAAATTGAATAAGTGTCTCGTTTTATGAAAAAAAGTGTTTTAGAATGTAAAAGGGTGTGAATGAATTGAAAGTTTGTTTGTTAAGAGAAATCAAACATTTAAACAAAAGCTTAACGGCCATCGCCCAAATGTTTGAAAGAGAAAATTATACAAGTACGTACAACCTCCTCGTAGGTGATGAAGATGATTTGATGAGTTGAAAGACCTTTAATTGGATCCAAGTATTTAAACAAAAGCTTAACGGCCATCGCTTAAGATACTTGAAAGAGTGTTTGTTAAATTGATTTTTATAAAGTCTTTAATGGAGTTTAAACATCCAAACAAAAGCTTAACGGCCATCGCCTAAATGTTTAAAGAACAACTTGTACAAGTACGTACAAACCCTTCTTTCCATTATACATAAAATGATTTGAATGTTAAAAGAAAGCATTTTTGTTAGAAAGGTGAACTAAATCGAGTTTGAGAAGTCTTTAATGGAGTTTAAACATTCGAACAATGGCTTAACGGCCATCGTCTAAATGCTTAAAGAACAAATTGTACAAGTACGTACAAACCCTTCTTTCCATTATAGATAAAATGATTTAATTGTTTAAAAGAATGTATTTTGTAAAAAAGATGAATTAAATCGAGTTTTATGGAGTCTTTAATGGAATCCAAGTATTCGAATAAAAGCTTAACGGCCATCACCCAAATACTTTTAGGACAAATCGTACAAGTACGTACGAACCCTCCTTGATTCATCCATTAAAACCCAAAATTCGATTTGATAAAAACATTATTTTTGTATCATTTTAAAATATTTTTGGAAAAAATCTAAACACACATCTAAGAAAATATCTTTGATCTTTTAAATATTTAGTAAATAAAGTAAACAAGAAATAAAAATAAAAATAGATACAAGTGAAATAGAATGGGCTTAAAAGACCAACAAAATGGGGGTGTAGAGTTAGCAAATCGGTGGGCCTTTACAGATCAAGCCCAAAACAAACTTATAACCCTAAAAAAAACTAAGGAGTCCGCCTCTCTCCTCAAACTCTGCCTCTGCAAACGACCACAAAGCCATGGCAGAACTCGATTCTCCTCTCTGCTGCTCGCGATTTCGTCTCCCTCAATATCTCGTTCGCGTTTCTCTCTCGTAGTCTCATGTCTCCCTCTCAATCTCTCGGTTACCAAGGATCAAACAAAGCATAACAATATAAAAAACGGAACTCCCTCACTCGGTTTCTCTCAGTTCAACAAACACAACAAAAAAAATAGAGCAATCAAAGAGCAACATCCTAATCCCTAAATTCAAATCCAAACCACATTTCTCTATGATTCAGTATATTACATGTTACAACATCGAAATCGGAAAGGCAAAATATACGAGACAGATCAACAGTTGAAGATAAACCGAGATTTACAGTGGATTACCGAGTTTGAAAGTTCCAAAAGACGAATCAAGGTAAGGTGAGTCTGAATCTCTCAGCAGTGTATGTTCTTCGAGTTCCTCCTTCTTGCTGGGTTCTTGTTCTTCTTCGATTTATGTTTGTTCTTCTTCTCTGCTTCGATTTATGTTTGTTCTTCTTCTCTGCTTGTCGTTCTCTGAGTTGCGTCGTGGTTGAAAGGCGTCGTGTCTGTGAGTCGTCCAAAGTGTTGTGCGTGTTTATATGAGTGAAGCGTTGTTGGTTTCTGTGTGGTGAGTATTGGAAGATTAGTGCGTGAACAGTGGCTATGTTGAGCTCGTGAGTGTGTGAGAGTTTGAATGGATTTTGGAGGTTCTGAAGGTTATGAGTTGAGTGAGGGTTGAAGTTTGTTGCACGAGGGCAATTTTGGAGGTTTTGGTTGAAGTGTGTTGGTTGTGAAGGATGCTGAGTAATGTGTTTGAGAGGTAGGTTTAGAGAGAAATGAGGAGAGGTTTTCAGTGAAGATTTGTCGCTGCCCTCTATGAATTGTTTTTCGCCCCCTTTTACTCTGTTGCTGAATACTTGATATATAGTCTAAGGTTGATGAAAATTGGGGGGAAAAGTAAGTTGAAATTTAAACTCATTTGGTAACTGAATCGTTTGCTTTTTTTATGCAGGATTGTTGGTCCTTTTTTTTGTGAAATATTTGGACAGATAGGAGCAGCTATGAGGTGCAGAGTTTTGTTGTCTTGTGCTGGTTCAGGGCAAGCTTGACAAATGATGGTACAAATATGCAGAGTGCTGTTGGTGAAGGCAGAGGCGTGGGAGAGAGGAGAAACAAATGCAGAATTTTTGTCTATTTTGTGTGTATTGTTTACTAAAATGTATATGGGCTTATGGAGAGAACAAATTGGGCCTAAATTACATAAAAGACTAAACTTCTATTATATATTTTTTTATTCATTCTTTAATTAATAACTCTAAACTTAACTAAATAAAATAATAATAACAATAACAATAAAAAATAAAATTTATAATAACATTAAAATAAAACTAATGACTAAAATATTTTTTGATATATTTTCCTAATTGAAATGATGCAAAAAATGCCTAAATCTAAATGGAATAAATGATGGACTTTAATCGACAATTTTTATTTATTTATTTTTTAGTAGAAATCGAAAGGATGAATGAACTTGAGGAATGTGCAAGAAATGCGACGATTAAAATGCGAATGAAATGCGAATGTGACATGACCAAATGAATAAAAACTCGTAGGTCAAAAATTGGGGTGCGACAATAAGACCTTTCTTCTTATGAAACTTTTTCTTGGGACTTTCCTTCTGAAGATTCGGACATTCATTCTTGTAGTGTCCAGGCTCATTGCATTCATAGCACATGACTTTCTTCTTGTCAAATCTTCTGTCATCGGAAGATTCTCCACGTTCAAATTTCTTTGAACTTCTGAAGCCTCTGAACTTCCTTTGCTTGGTCTTCCAGAGTTGATTTAGCCTTCTGGAGATCAAGGACAGTTCATCTTCTTCTTCAGATTCTGATTCTTCAGGATCTTCTTCTCTAGCCTGAAAAGCGTTAGTGCATTTCTTGATATTGGATTTTAATGCAATAGACTTACCTTTCTTTTGAGGCTCATTTGCGTCCAACTCTATTTCATGACTTCTCAAGGCACTGATAAGCTCTTCCAGAGAAACTTCATTCAGATTCTTTGCAATCTTGAATGCAGTCACCATAGGACCCCATCTTCTGGGTAAGCTTCTGATGATCTTCTTTACGTGATCAGCCTTGGTGTATCCCTTGTCAAGAACTCTCAATCCAGCAGTAAGAGTTTGAAATCTTGAAAACATCTTTTCAATGTCTTCATCATCCTCCATCTTGAAGGCTTCATACTTCTGGATTAAAGCTAGAGCTTTAGTCTCCTTGACTTGAGCATTTCCTTCATGAGTCATTTTCAAGGACTCATATATGTCATAGGCCGTTTCCCTGTTAGATATCTTCTCATACTCAGCATGAGAGATAGCATTCAGCAAAACAGTTCTGCATTTATGATGATTCCTGAAAAGCTTTTTCTGATCATCATCCATTTCTTGCCTTGTCAGCTTTACGCCTCTGGCATTTACAGGATGTTTGTAACCATCCATCAGAAGATCCCATAGATCACCATCTAGACCAAGAAAGTAACTTTCCAGTTTATCTTTCCAGTATTCAAAGTTTTCACCATCAAATACCGGCGGTCTAGTATAACCATTGTTACCGTTGTATTGCTCAGCAGAGCCAGATGTAGATGCAGGTGTAGGTGTAGTCTTTTCACTTTCATCAACCATCTTTTACTGAAGCGTTTTTCTCTTCCTGAATCTTTTCTAAACACGGTTAAGTGCTTGCACCTTAGAACCGGTGCTCTGATGCCAATTGAAGGATAGAAAAACACTTAGAAAGGGGGGGTTTGAATAAGTGTAGCTTTAAAAACTTGACAGATAAAAATAAATTGCACAGTTATTTTTATCCTGGTTCGTTGTTAACTAAACTACTCCAGTCCACCCCCGCAGAGATGATTTACCTCAACTGAGGATTTAATCCACTAATCGCACGGATTACAATGGTTTTCCACTTAGTCCGCAACTAAGTCTTCCAGAGTCTTCTGATCACACACTGATCACTCCAGGAACAACTGCTTAGATACCCTCTAAGACTTTTCTAGAGTCTACTGATCAACACGATCACTCTAGTTACAATCTGCTTAGTTCACTCCTAAGACTTCCTAGAGTATTCTGATCAACACGATCACTCTAGTTCCTTACAACTTAATGTAATTCTAAGAGTTTACAAATGCTTCTTAAAAGCGATAATCACAACTGTGATATTTCTCTTAATCGTTTAAGCTTAATCTCACTAAAATATTACAACAGCAATGTAGTGAGCTTTGATGAAGATGAAGATTCTGAGTTTTGATTTGAACAGCGTTTCAGCAAGTTTGATATAAGTTGTTTTGGTGCAGAATCGTTAACCTTGCTTCTCATCAGAACTTCATATTTATAGGCGTTGGAGAAGATGACCGTTGAATGCATTTAATGCTTTGCGTGTTCCGTACAGCATCGCATTTAATGTTATACGCTTTTGTCAACTACCTCGAGCCTTGTTCACGCTGTGTCTACTGACGTAGCCTTTAATAGCTTTTAACGTTCCTTTTGTCAGTCAGCGTAGCTTGCCACTTGTACTTCCTTCTGATCTGATGTTTGTGAATACAACGTTTGAATATCATCAGAGTCAAACAGCTTGGTGCATAGCATCTTCTGATCTTCTGACCTTGAAGTGCTTCTGAGCGTGATACCATCTTCTGAGCTTCAGTGCTTCTGATCTCTTGTTCTTCTGATGCTTCCATAGACCCATGTTCTGATTCTGCTTCGACCATCTTCTGATGTCTTGCCAGACCATGTTCTGATGTTGCATGCTGAACCATTTGAGACAAAGCTTCTGAGCGCTGAATTATGCGTACTCTTTATATATATTTCCTGAAAGGGAAATTGCATTGGATTAGAGTACCATATTATCTTAAGCAAAATTCATATTATTGTTATCATCAAAACTAAGATAATTGATCAGAACAAATCTTGTTCTAACAATCATTACATCACCAATACCTTCAGCTGCTAGAGTATTGCCATTTTCAAATTTCACCATGTTCTTCATTGAGGGTTTTATGTTGACAAACCAATCTTTTCTTCCAGACATATGTGATGAGCATCCTGAATCCAAGTACCATTGGTCCTTGAATTTATCTTCACCTTTTGTTGTGACCATCAGCAACATCTCTTCTTCTTGTTTTGCAAGCTTTGCATCACTTTCTTGACTTTTATTCTTTTTTGGACATGCTGTCGAATAGTGGCCATACTTCTGACAGTTGAAACATTGAATGTGACTTTTGTCAGGCTTTCGACCATCACCTCTTCCTCTACCTGCAGCACCACCTCTTTGGTTGCCTTGGTAAGAGGGCTTTCTCGTATTCGACCAATTTCCTTCTTGCTGATTTCGACCATTCGAAATGTTGTAGCCACCTCTACCTTTATTTCCTGTCCAGCTTCCTTTGCCTTTCTTTTCGTTTGCTGACTGAGCCTGCAGAGCCACATCGCTCTTCGACTTGCCCGCAGCTCTTTCAGCCATTCTTTGTTCATGAGATTCAAGCGTCCCTTGAAGCTCTTCTTTTGTCAACTTCGACAAGTCCTTCGACTCTTCTATGGCTACCACGATGTGGTCGAACTTAGGGGATAACGACCTCAAGATCTTTGAAACAACAACTCTTGTTGTTAATACTTCTCCACATGTCTTGATTTGATTAACTAGTTTCGTAACCCTAGTGAAGAAATCAGTTACGCTTTCGCTATCTTCCATCTGAAGAAATTCATATGTTCTCTTGTGAGTTTGTAACCTCACCTCTTTCACCTTTTCTGCACCTCCAAAATATTTTTCAAGAATCTCCCAAGCTTCTTTTGAAGATTCTATATCACTAACCTTTTTAAAATTATCTGGACTCAGACATTGATGGATTATAAAGAGAGCTTTATAACCTTTCTTCTTCAATTCTTTATGTGCAGCCTTTTCTTCCTCCTTCGCACCTTCTGCAAGCGGTTCTATCCCTTCTTTTACAAGATCCCAAAGATCTTGACAACAGAATACAACCTTCATCTGCTTGCACCAATTCTCATAGTTATCTCCTTTCAGAATTGGTAGTGTTGCTGGAAAATGCCCATTCGGATGATTCATTTCCATCACCATTCTTCTTGCCTTGAATCGATTAACCGGAGCTCTAGATACCAGATGTTGGAATTAGACTCTCAAACCTTTGAGTAATTCCTTATCGTTAAAGATGACAATGAAGAAAAATAAGAACAAAAGTAGGATTAGGGTTTGCGGAAATTAAAAGAGAAGAAGAGTATTTTCTGTAGAGTTTCTCTCTGCCCACAAATTGTGAAAATTCTATTATTCACTTGCAACTGCAACTTCTGTGAATACAAATTATTGACTTGATTACAAATAATGAGGGTTATTCCCTATTTATAGATTTAGGTTAGCTTTCTCCCTAAGCCAAAACCTAAAACTATAAAAGCCCAAAATACCCTATTTTGGAACTAAATCAAATCTAATTTATTTTAAATCTAAATCAAATCTATCTAGATTTAAAAACAAACTTATGTGTAACAAACTGTTACACACTTCGACACAAAATCAAATCTTTTTTTTTGTTTGACACAAGGAATTATAATTTAACAAAAAAGCGATTAAATAGATGTACATCTAACCTTTCAAATACATGAGTTATTGTTAGCTGAAGATTTCGTTTTATATTGTTTGTCCTTCGAAGGAGTTGAGAATCGAAGGAAAGATGGTTACTGATGGCCATCCCTTAAAAAGTAAAAGAATGGCTACTGATGGTCATGCCTCGAAGATACAGACTTCTAAGTTCGTTGAAGATAGTGAACACTGAAAGACTGATGAAAGCATATGTCTTCGGGACTTAGACAAAATTTATAAAGTATATATTTAAGTGTTACTACTTAGCGTGTTTTCATAGTGTTTTTACACTGCCACGCGTCGAAGACGGACTCAGGCGGGAAGATTTGAAATTCGAAGACAGTATCGTAACTGTCCAAATACAGATGGCTTCGCTGGAAGTTCTGATGAGAAACGTGGCAGCAGATTAGTGTAGGACCGTTAAGGTCGAAACTAGTATAAATAGGGGTCTTTATGTTAGGATTCCGTGTGTTCATTTTGTACAAATCACTCACATATTTACTCAAGTATCAAGTGTTACGAGAAAGAGTTCGCTGAGAAAATGTACGTATGACACCACCATTTTAATACATGTGTATTGTATTTCATTTTCGAATACATTTCTGAGTTACTACATTCTATTTATTTCTTGTCATTTACATTCCTGTATCTTTATTTTACTTTCGAATTTACTTCCATGATCATTTACTTTTAAAGTCCTTAACGTTTCTGCAGTTTAAGATTCTTTATGTTTTAACAATTTTTAAGTTTCATATGTTATGTTATTTATTTTTCTTGTTGAAGTTATAATTACATATAACGAAGCAATTACCAAGATTCTTGAATCGAACAATACTCATCGAAGAGGACAAATTACGAATATGATTCAAATGAACATTGATAACAATCTTCTTGACTATGTGTCCTAGGATCAATCTAGTCGATCCTGCAAGTAACCAAATCATATTTATTATAGTTTGGAAGACTAGCGGTTGTTTACCGGAAATCACCGTAAACAAATTGGCACGCCCAGTGGGACAGTGTCACGCGGATTGTTTTAATCAATTGTTTTGTTTTTGTCTAGACAATATCAAGACCTTGTATGAACCTTAGGAACGGTAAATTAAAAGACAGTGCACAACCGATTCCCAAACGAAGGTACAACAGGAAAATGGTCGTTACGGCCAGTGCAGGGGGTAATCAAGATCCCCCACAAGGTTCAGGATCAGGAGCGGCAAATTCGACTTCTACTCAAGAAGCACGAGATGCAACGGGTCCAAATGGATCGAGACCTGCAGACAATTCCCAGACTGTGCCTGAAAATACTACAGAACATTCAGGAACTGTTCCAGTTTCGGCATCGACAACCGCACCCTCATCTATAAGTGCAGATGATGTGCTGTATCCCTGGACAAACGCTGCAAACAATTCAATGGGTCAAGGCACAAGTTCTGGCTTCGAATGGAGACCAAATAGTCCATATGGAATGCCATACCAATTCCCATTTGGAACAGACGTCCGAGGGGCAAGACCTATAAACACCTCAACTCATAATACGACATTTTCACCAAATGTTAGTTCAGTGGGTCGAAGTGGACGCAACACTAATTTTTCTACCCAAATACCCAATTTCACCACAAATAACCAAGCAGCATTTCGACAAGAAATGGATGCAAGCAACCATGATATGGTAGGGGTTTTGGCCAGAGAACTAACTTCAGTCTTGAACCCACTAATGGCAAATGTTACTACGACAAATAGAGAAAACGTAGAAATTTTCCAAAAGATATCATCGCAAATGAATCGAGTGGCAGAATTCATGGGAGTACCACCACCTAAAAGGAAAGACAAACAGCCTGTGAATCAAGAAGAGAGGCCTATTTTGGAACGTGTGCAAGATATGGTTCCCCCACCTAGGACGGTTCCTAGGGATATAGGCCCCTCACGAAGGACGGAGTCGTTCGAAAAGACTCCGGTAATTAACTTGGAGGATTCAAGTCAAAGGACCGTCCCCTTTCGACAAGAAATGGAGGAAGAACGACCCAGATTGAGGATTTTGGGTAGGGACGATCATCCAGATGAGATTGTCCAAAGAGTTAGAAGAGAAAATCTGGCCACAGAAAATAATTTAACTGCCATGATAGAAAGGGTTATGGCCAATAATGGCCTTAGTACTGGACTCAGACGTCCAAATTATACATCCCCTATATCAGATTATATCATGCAAACAGAATTGCCTAGGGGAACTAAGGTTCCTAAATTCACAAAATTTTCTGGCGAAACTAATGAGTCAACTGTGGAACATATTGCTAGATATTTAACAGAAGCAGGAGACTTAGCGGGAAACGAGGATCTAAGGATTAAGTATTTCCCTAGTTCGTTGACAAAAAATGCGTTTATTTGGTTCACTACTTCGCCACCAAATTCGATAGACGCATGGGCATACTTAGAAAGGTTGTTCCACGAGCAATTCTACATGGGTCAAACTAAGATAAGTCTGAAAGAATTGGCCAGTGTTAAAAGAAAATTCGCAGAGACAATTGATGACTACTTAAATAGGTTCCGCCTGTTGAAATCAAGATGTTTTACAACGGTTCCGGAACATGAACTCGTCGAAATGGCTGCGGGTGGTTTGGATTATTCAATAAGAAAGAAACTAGATACCCAATACCTCAGGGACATGGCCCAATTAGCAGATAGGGTGCGACAGGTCGAACGCCTGAAGGCGGAAAAAGCTAGGGCAAATAAAAGCTATAAGAAAGAAAGAGTGGCGTACGTCGAAGCCGAGAATGTTGATGAGGAGTCTTTCAATGACTCATATAGCCCTGAAGAAGTCGAAATAGACTTGGCTGAATTAAAAGAAGCGCCACCTTATGCTTGCAAATTGTTAAATCCAGCAAATGGAAAAAACCCAGTAGAAAATGATAAGAATAATAGGTTCCCTAAGAAAACTTATACATTTGACATTACCAAATGTGATGAAATATTTGATTTACTGGTAAAAGATGGCCAAATGATACTACCCCCAAATTCCAAAATTCCTCCGTTGGAACAACGGAAGAAAAGAGGCTTCTGTAAATATCATGGTTTTTTAGGCCATAAAACTTCTCAATATTTTCTTTTCAGGGATCTAATTCAAAATGCTCTCAATGATGGAAGGTTGAAGTTTGCTGACAAAACCAAGAATCAAATGAGGGTAGATTCAAATCCTCTGAACATTGCTGACGCTAGCCTCTGTGAGGTAGAAGATATCAACATGGTGGAGGCGTCTGAAGTCGAAGTTGTGGAAACTAAATCAAAGTTCAATGGAAAGAAGGCTACTGAAAGCCTAAATGGTGACATAATCTTCAATACTGATGTTGAAGAATCTTCCAAGGCAGAGATAACTGAAGCCTCGAAGGAAGAAAGCAGCGAGGCCACTGAAGACCTCAGGATGAAACTCCAGAAAATACAAATCTCTGAAGTTCCTCCAGTAGCAGTTAACATGGTCAGTGCCAGACGCCCAGTGTCTGAGTTTGGCGAATTAGAGACTTGGTTAACAAGGCAAAATGGGGGCATCGAAGCTCCACAAAAAACTGAAAGCCTCAAAGAATATCTTTGGAAATGTCACGAGAGAAGCGGTGGTAAGCAATGGATGTGTCCAAGGTGCTCGATCATGCTGAATCGAAGAGTCGAAGCCAACTTCGAGAGGGCTCGGCGCGAAAGATGGGAACATCCAGGAAGAGAGCCAAATCCCCTGCTACAACTATATCCAAAGATGGATGAAAGCTTGGTAGGATTTTTGGTCAGATGCCACAAAGGAAACACTGAAGTTGCTCTGTGTCCCAGATGTGGGGCAGTCTATGATGAAAGACTCGCACGATCATTCGAATGCATATACTGCCATATGAGTAGGGAAACTCAGGGGTTGCGTCCTAACCTTTATGGTTTCGACATATGGACTCCGACAAAGAGGCCTGATAGTCCACACCCTAGAGCTCGAAGAGTGACTTTCAAAGTCCCTGCGAATGCACCCAGGGATAGGTGGATACAAGCTAATGCAAGAACCAACAAATGGCGAAGCTGGGACCAAGGAGGAAGAACTGCAATGGCATATAGGAAACAATTTCAAAGACCAAATCGAGAGGCGAATCGATTGGAGAATTATAAGGGAAAAAATCCTATGTCTCGATCCCAATGGAGAAGGCATCAGAGGATAAAAAAGTCTCAGAAGGAATACAGGCCAAGAGAAGTTGGAGAATCTAGTAGCAACCAAGTCTCATACCAGGGGGCAAAGTTAAACAAACCTCCAGTGGAACGCAGGTTGTTCGAAGCTGAGAAACTCTTAGATGAAGAAGAGAAGATGCGTTCAAATTCCTGGAGAGAAGAGGATAGAATGACAAATGATTTTGATTCCGATGGAGTGTCATCCATAAATCTTAATTGTAATGTAGTATCTGTACTCCCTCACGAGTTTAACCAGGAAGTTGAAGTAGAAGACTGCGAAGAGGCTGACATCGAAGAAATGACAAAACACAGACCTGTGTGTTACTATGTGTTGAATAATGGTGCAGTAGAAGAACAGAATGCTTTCTTCGAAAGACCAGATGAGGGTATGCGAAACCATTTGAAGCCACTTTACATCAGGGCGAAGATTGAGAATGTTGGTATTAATAAGGTCTTAGTTGATGGAGGAGCAGCAGTGAATCTAATGCCTCAATATATGCTGAAAAGAATTGGTATGTTCGATACAGATATAAGGCCACATAACATGGTCTTATCTAATTATGAAGGCAAAATAGGACAAACACTGGGAGTTGTTCAAGTCAATTTGACAGTAGGCTCAGTTACGAGGCCAACCATGTTTATGGTTATACCAGCAAAAGCAAACTACAACCTTTTGCTTGGTAGAGAATGGATTCATGGTGTAGCAGTTGTACCCTCAACAATGCATCAGAGGGTGACGATTTGGAGAGAAGATGGTATAGTGGAGAATATCGAAGGTGATCAGAGTTATTACATGGCTGAAGTCAACCAGGTAAATAGAACCAACTTCGATAGGAACCTGGCAAACATAGGTCCTTGTCATGCTGCTGAAGAGATGTATGCTCCAAATAGAAATGCATTGTACTATTTGACTTTGCATCCAAATGGATTCCAATGGGATAGAGAGATCATGGATGGTCCACCAGATCCAGCAACATTGGAGAATTATCAGACAGTACGGCCAACAGGCTGGGATGATGACGGTAATAATGTCTGAGTCTGTGTTCTTCGAAAAGATTTCGGCCTATGTGGCCGAGAACAAAAGAAAGGCGGCTCTCGAAGCCGAACTATCAAGTACAAAGATAGATACAGTTCCAATCAAGGAAGGAACAACAGAATTGGAGATACGTACGAGTTTCGAATTCCCTGAAGACACGGCTCCAGTTGAAGAGATCATAAGAGAAGAACCAAGTCAAAGGTTAGATGCAATATACGACGAAGAACCTTTGGGATTCGAGAAAGACCCAATGGCGTCGAACATAAAGATGTTGGCCCAAGATCCTCTTGAAGAAGTAAATCTTGGAGACAATGATCAAAAGAGAATAACATACATCAGCGCGAAACTAGAGCCTGAGTTGAAGGCAACGATCATCAAAATGTTGAAAGACAACAGAGATTGTTTTGCTTGGGATTATGATGAGATGCCTGGTCTCGGAAGAGACTTAGTCGAATTGAAATTACCAATAAAAGAAGGGAAGAAGCCAATAAAGCAAACTCCCAGAAGATTCGCGCCAGAGATTCACTCGAAGATTAAGACAGAAGTCGAAAGACTCTTGCGTTGCAAATTTATCCGAACTACAAGGTATGTCGAGTGGATTGCTAATATAGTACCTGTAATTAAAAAGAATGGCTCATTAAGAGTATGCATAGACTTTCGTGACCTTAATGCAGCTACTCCTAAAGATGAGTATCCTATGCCTGTAGTAGAAATGCTAGTAGACTCAGCCGCAGGTTTTGAGTATTTGAGCATGTTAGATGGATATTCAGGATACAATCAAATTTTTATAGCAGAAGATGATGTATCCAAGACAGCATTTCGTTGCCCAGGAGCAATAGGCACTTACGAATGGATTGTGATGCCTTTTGGTCTGAAAAACGTTGGGGCAACTTATCAAAGAGCAATGAATTCTATATTTCATGACTTTATAGAAACATTCATGCAAGTGTATATAGATGACATGGTGGTAAAATCTACCTCGGGTATGAGTCATCTCGATCATCTAAGCCAATCATTCGAAAGAATGAGGAAATATGGCTTGAAGATGAATCCCCTTAAATGTGCTTTCTTTGTGCAGGCAGGTGATTTCTTGGGTTTCGTAGTCCACAAAAAAGGGATAGAAATCAACCAAAACAAGACAAAAGCCATTATGGAAACCAAGTCTCCATCCACGAAGAAAGAATTGCAGTCTTTATTGGGTAAGATAAATTTCTTGAGAAGATTTATCTCTAACTTAAGTGGACGCACCCAAGCTTTCTCGCCCCTATTACGGCTTAAGCAAGGAAAGTTCGAATGGAGTGCAGAACATCAAGAAGCTTTCGATCAAATAAAGCAATACTTGACGTGTCCACCAATTCTCATTCCCCCGAATGGGAAGAAGCACATGCGCCTGTATATCTCAGCATCAGATAAAACAATAGGCAGCATGTTAGCCCAAGAAGATGAGAACGGCATCGAAAGAGCCATTTATTACTTAAGTAGAGTACTCAATGATGCAGAGACTAGATATACTGATATAGAAAAACTCTGCCTTTGTTTGTATTTCTCTTGTATCAAACTTAAGTATTATATAAAGCCAGTTGACGTCTACGTTTCATCTCATTGTGATGTTATTAAACACATGTTATCTAAGCCAATACTACACAGTCGGATTGGCAAGTGGGCTTTAGCCCTTACTGAATATTCATTAATATTTCAGCCTCTCAAGGCAATGAAAGGTCAAATTGTGTCAGATTTCATTGTTGACCATGCGGTGGTTGAGAATCATCAGCATTATGTGGATTTGAAACCTTGGAAGTTATATTTCGATGGTTCAACACATAGAGAGGGTACTGGTGTTGGTATATTGATAATTTCTCCTGATGGAATTCCAACAAAGCTCAAGTATAAAATTGAAGGTCCATTATACTCCAATAATGAAGCTGAATATGAAGCATTGATTGCTGGACTTGAGGCTTTGTTAGAATTGGGGGCAACCAGAGTCGAAATTAAAGGAGACTCCGAATTGGTCATCAAGCAATTGAAAAAAGAGTACAAGTGTATCAAAGAGAATTTGATCATGTATTTTGTTATTGCAAATAGGCTACTCAAGAAATTTGAATATGTGGAATTAAAACACGTATCAAGAGTGAATAACCAGGAAGCAAACGACTTGGCACAATTAGCCTCAGGATATAAAATATCAAAAGAAAAGTTGGAAGAATTGATTGAAGTAAGAGGAAGAGCAATGTTTACTAAACTTTCGCCAAGTGATCTGGAGAACTCACGATTGGGTTATGCCAACAAAGAACAATTCAAGGTACTGAATATAGATTCATTAACAGACACAGATTGGAGGAGTCCAATTATTAACTATCTGAAAAATCCTTCGACGGATACAGACAGAAAAATCAAGTATAGAGCCCTGTCATATTATCTGATGGGAAATGAATTGTTCAAGAAAACTCCTGAAGGGGTATTGTTAAAATGCTTGGGAGAAGCAGAAGCATACTTGGCTCTGTCGAACGTACATAGTGGGGCATGTGGTGCACATCAAGCAGGGCACAAAATGAAATGGCTTTTGTTTCGATATGGGATGTATTGGCCTTCGATGTTAAAAGATTGCATAGAATTTGCAAAAGGGTGCCAAGAATGCCAAGAACACGCAGGTATCCAACACGCCCCAGCAAACGAACTAAGTACGATAGTAAAACCATGGCCTTTTAGGGGATGGGCACTAGATTTGATTGGAGAAATTCACCCCAAGTCCTCTAAAGGTCAAAGATACATTTTGGTGGGAATAGACTATTTCACAAAATGGGTCGAAGCAATACCGCTGGCAAATGTGGATCAAGAGGCTGTGATTGAGTTTATTCAAAAACATATTATATATAGGTTTGGAATCCCAGAAAGCATAACAACGGATCAGGGATCAGTCTTTACTGGACGAAAAATGCAAGACTTTGCCAGAGAAATAGGTTTCAAGTTATTTACTTCTACACCTTATTATGCTCAAGCAAATGGCCAGGTTGAAGCAGCAAATAAAGTAATAATTGGCCTTATTAAGAAACATGTAGGAAAGAAACCCAAGAATTGGCATAAGACTTTAGATCAGGCACTTTGGGCTTGTCGAACATCTCCAAAAGAAGCCACAAATACAACTCCTTTTCAGTTAACGTTTGGACATGACGCAGTACTTCCAATTGAGATATGTTTGCAATCAGTAAGAATACAAAGGCAAGCAGACATTCCTCCCAACGTATACTGGGAATTAATGATGAACGAGTTAGTAGATTTGGACGAAGACAGGCTTCGAGCATTGGAAATGATAAAGAGGCAAAAGGAAAGAGTGTCCAGAGCATATAACAAAAAGGTGAAAGGTAAAACTTTTGTTAATAATGATCTAGTTTGGAAAGTTATTCTACCTATAGATCGAAAGAATCAGGCACTTGGTAAATGGTCCCCACATTGGGAAGGACCCTTTCGAATCTTAAAAGTATTCTCGAACAATGCCTACGAAATAGAAGAGTTAGCAGAAGATCGCAGGATCTTAAGAGTAAACGGGAAATACTTGAAGAGATATAAACCTAGCATGCATGAAGTAAAGATTGCAAAGACGTAGACACTCAAAGTACTACGAAAAGCCAAAATGGTCAGGCATGTCTCAAAATATACTTCACATTGATCAAAATGGCTTTAGAATCAGAAAGAATTATGGAAAGAAAAATCAAAACACCAAAATATTCTTTTCATTGCAAGCATGGAAATACATTTCATTACAAAAGATCCAGAAATAGGATCTGAGATTACAAAAAGAGAGGAAGGCATAGACATATAAAAAGATTAAACCTAGACTCGCTAGTTAATTCTGGCGTCTAGACCTTCCAGAGATAGCACAGGAACAGGTTCAGCTTCGAACATGTCCCTAGCCCCAGAATCACGCATTCTTCTCACTACGCCTTTCTTGAGAAAAATGTAACTAAGGAGTCTCCCGTATGGAAGACAAGTTACACTTTCTCGACGGTCCACGCCGATAGCAACAGCTTTGACAAGACCTTTGAAGATCATCAAAGGTATGTTAATCTTTCTTCCCCGAATACCACAGAGAATAAACTCCAGATCTTCAACCATGATGTTATTCTCATCAATCACCCGAGGTTGAAAGTTGCCTACGAGCATTTGGTGCCAAATCCTGATGGTTTGTGCGCTGTAGCGATCACTATCCATGAGTGTTCTCAACATGATATGAGTAGTCATGCTGAAAACATTATCATCAAAAGTTGCTCCGGAGTTATTGCATCTTATGAGATTGGCAATAGTGGTGGGGGTAATGCTAAGGTGAGCATGTCGAACGGATGAATCAATGGTGGCTCTACCTTCAGGGTCCATGCGTAAAGACGCATTCATCCAAAACTCTGCCACCATATTAGGGTAGATGGCACCCTCCAGGACTTCCTCAAAGTAGAAGTTCAGTTCCTGATTAGCAAAGAGGTTTTCAATGTTAATGAAATGACGAACAAGTTCATCCTCATCAAGTCTGAACTCACCCTTGATGAGAGCTTTGAGATCGTTAAAGGAAAGAATTCCAGCCATTTCAGGGAAAAATGGTGTTTGAGAGGAAAGAGTTGTGTTTTCTCTTTTTTCTGTGTTTTGGTTTGGGGAAGAAATACTTGAATGAAGAAATAAAAGTGATATGGAACCCTTTATATAGAAGGAGAATACTGAAGGTTGGTTTTACATTTTTAATGAGTGATTAGACTGCGGTTCGTTTTTCAAAGTGAGAAGTTATGGCCTCCGCCGTTTCCCGCTGTAGCGGGGAAAATCTGACATCGAAGCCATGGGATTGACTCGAATCAATATTCCGTTTTGAAATCGCCACCGCGCTTTATTTTTTCAAAGGAAAAGGGAAAAGAACGTAAAACCCAAAGTTTTGTTTTTTTAAAACAAGAAAGAGATCTCAGGTACGGGTGTTGATTATATGAGGGGAAGGTTTAAAGCACCCCTCATATCCGTGGTACTCCACGGGAACCTTTTTGAAAATCTGTGTGTGTGTGTGCTAAAAAAGGGTTTGTTTTATTTTTAAAATAAGCTCGGCAAAGCGTTAAGCTTTGGGCCTACATACCTCCTCGGTGCAATGGAGAAGTCAGAGCTAATGTAGTTCCGCTTTTTTGGGAAAAACGTTTTAAAAACGAATAAACACTTTGGTGTCGTTAGAGAGAAATGCTCAGCCATTGATCTTGAGCATGAGAACAAACAAGTTCTTTGCATCGCAAATGAAAGAAGGGCTCCAACTCGGATAAAATCAACGAGTATGCCACTAGCTCTCTCACGCGGAAAAGATCTCGTTATTATCAATCAATTTCAAAATCGTGGGGTATAACCACTCGTTTCGACAGTTAACGGTGTCTAAACTTTTGAAGAAAAGCCACTAAGGGCGAAAGATATTTTTGAGAAAAAAGGTTTTGAAAAGGTTTGCAAACATAAGAATGTTTTGGAAAAAGAGAGAAGATTTTGAAAATTTAAGAATGGGAGGAGATGAAGAGGCTAACCTAGTGCATAAAATAAAAGCTAAGGAAAGAAACGGTCTAACCAAATAAGAAGCCAACACTTGACATTAAGAGCCAAGGTAGTTTTCCCATCCTTTGGATTTATCAATACCAACACATTAACACTTGGGGATCCAGATGAACTTATTGTCTTAGCACCATTCTTCATTAAGCATATTAAGATTCTGACGAAAATCGGGCAGAGTAACGGCTGTTTTCGGGTAAAATCCTTATCTCAATGCCTTGGAATTAACCATCAAGGGCTTTCAAGGAAATACCTGCACACATAAACATACAACAGAACAATGCCAGACAGACAGAACAATCACAGGATAGCAATAGAATGAGTCCAGAGGTACTAGGTCCATAAGTCCGAATCTCCAAAGCGCTAGGGATAGTAACTGATAGTCCAAAGAGAGCCTTATGTATTTTTTAGATTTTTGTTATTTATTAGTGTTTTAGCGAAAAAATAAAGTACGGTCCAAGTGGACAAAAGAAAAATAACAGAAGCATAAACATATGTCCAAGTGGACAAAGAGAAAATGACGGAAAGTAAATATGATGAAATGATAAAGTAAAGCGATAAGGCGAGAAATATAAAGAGCGGTAATATAAAGAGCGATATAGTAAAGGTGCGGAAATTAAAGTTAGTTGTTAAATGTTAAAGATAACCATCTTGAAACTTGTCAAGTATGTTATCAAAGTTAGTAGGAAGATCTATGGTGAGTGAATGATGTACTCGGATTTAAAGTCAATGGGGCTTATCAGAAGCTTGATAAAATCATAGCGACTACACGATAAAAACCTCCACAAGTCTTAAATCAACCGCATACAATTCTCTTCCATGTTTGATCTTTTTGATTCGGGACACGAAATATTGCGCTATGTTAAGCAGATCGCCAAGTGATTTATGTAGAAATCACCCTACAACGAGGCCGGTCAAAACTTTATGTGCTAATGCATGCGAGAAGAACGATATGTAGATCGCCTTCCGAAAGCAATACCGCACGAAAAGAAAATAGGTAACGATCTAGTCTTTACTAAGAATCCATAAGAATTCTCAAAGTATTAAGACTTTCATCGATCAAAAGAAAAAAGGAGAAGGAGAAGATAAAATGCATAAAGATAATCAACTCACACTATCATTAATATCATTCATCTAATATTATGGATTTGGTTCTTTCAAACCTATCAACATCCTAGATCCAATGATATTAATGAAATGGAGGAATAAGAATAAAATTCACAAAAGATAATCACAAGAATGAAAACAAATTGATCTAGTCTTCATCAAGAATCCATAGAATTCTCAAGATGTTAAGACTTTCATTGATCAAAGAAAACAAGATGAAAAAGATAAGAATAGAAACAAATTGATCTAGTCTTTATCAAGAATCCATAGAATTCTCAAGATATTAAGACTTTCATCGATCAAAAGAAAGATAAGATGAAGAGATAAGAATGAACACAAATTGATCTAGTCTTCATCAAGAATCCATAGAATTCTCAAGATGTTAAGACTTTCATCGATCAAAAGAAAGATAAGATGAAGAGATAAGAATGAACACAAATTGATCTAGTCTTCATCAAGAATCCATAGAATTCTCAAGATGTTAAGACTTTCATCGATCAAAAGAAAGATAAGATGAAAATAAGAATGAAAACACAAAAGGTAATCAACTCACACTATCATTAATATCATTCATCTAATATTATGGATTAGGTCATTTCAAACCTATCAACATCCTAGATCCAATGATATTAATGAAGTGGAGGAAGTAGGAAACCAAAACAAGCATAAAAGAGGCAAAAAACCACATTCTGCCAGCAGGAAATCGATTTCATGCAGAGGGAAATCGATTTCCATAGTGCAGTTTTCAAAAAAAACAAGTCACGCTCAGCAGGAAATCGATTTGAGCCTTATGGAAATCGATTTGACCAGTGCAAATTTCAGCAAAAACAGCATTTAGAGGCATAAAACTTGACTTGAACAAACATACAAACACCTTATGATCACACATCAATTGGAGCACGAATTTTCCATCAAATCAACAACAAATAGCACCAATATAGCATCAAAGATGCATTGAACACAAACCACAAAGGATCTACATCATGATACACAAAAAGGATGAAGAAAATTTACCAAATCTTGCTCAAACTTGGATCTACTTCAAGAATCACCAACACAAATCTTGATCTCTCAACAATTGAAGAAAAAAGAGTGAAATGGATGGTGGTTTAGCTCAAAATTTGTGAGGTTCAAGATGTGACTCACAAACTTTATGAAAGGAATAAGAGCTTTGGTGAATTTGGTAGGGATGAGGAGAGAAATTGCAAGGGATTTGTTGGCTCTCAAAGCTTGAGAAATGAGAGAGGCAAGGCCTCTATTTATAGAATTGGAGCAAGAGTAGTGGCAATTTGGTCATTTGGCCTTTGGTAATTAGCTTGTGTTTAATTGATGATTAAAGTGGTGTTTAAATGGTAAGAAAAGGTAAAATGAGGTTTAAGTGGGTTTAATGAAGGAGTTAATTTTGATGAGGTGGAAAATTGGTAAAATGATCAAAGAAAAAGGTGCCAAAATGATGTCAAGCTTCCCTCCTTATATTTTTTGAATTTTGCCTGAAGGAAATCGATTTACCCAGGAAGGAAATCGATTTCACTCTGTTCCAGAAGAGAAATAGGCGCAAAATACACTAGGGAAATCGATTTACCCAGGAGGGAAATCGATTTCATGCTGTCCAGAATGTGATTTTGGTGAAGATTGCTGCAGGGAAATCGATTTACCCAGTAGGGAAATCGATTTCATCAGTCAAAAATGTGAAAAATGCCTTGTTTATTGCATGTCTTGGCTTGGTACCTACAAAACAAAAGTCTACAAAGAAACAAAGCAATATTTTTGGTATTTGGGTTAGTATAAGCATACAAGATACACAATCATTGGTGCTTGATGGTCCCTCTTATTGATGAGGTGAGTGTAACACCATAAACAAAACTTCCAAGTGAAGCTCTTGATTAGTGATTGAGATGTGAATGATATAGGATCTTAGGGTCAAAAATTGGGGTATGACAGATGCCCCTATTTAAGTTTCTTCGATTTGGAGATACGATGATTGGAAATCTTCGTTTTGACAAAAATCGAAGAGACTTAAATATATAAAACACAATTTTTGATCCTAAGATGCAATGCAATGTTAATGAATGCATGTGATGATAATGATAACACTGGGGAGTATCAGGTGATTCACTGGGGAAAACAAATGTCTTGATATAACTCCGCTGGGGAAACAGATGTCTTGCAAGTAGGAACTCGTCTGAGGAAGGCAAGACTTTGTTGGAGACGGAACTTTCAGTGGGAAAAGAAATTTCTCTGGGGAAACACTTCGCGTCAGAGAGGTTAGAGCATCCTCTTTCACTGGGGATGAGAAAAGGGGTCATCCTCTTTCACTGGGGATGAGACAGTATGTATCTGAATACCCATCTTCTGTTAACAGAAATCAGATCATCGTACCACTGATGAAGAGATGTACCGCCGTACCACTGACGATAACACATACCCACGTTCCACTGAAGGTATTAAGGAGATATACCACCGTACCACTGATGATATAAAAGGAGATGATTCATCGACGTACCACTGACGATGAAAGAGATGTACCGCCGTACCACTGACGATAACACATACCCACGTTCCACTGAAGGTATTAAGGAGATATACCACCGTACCACTGATGATATAAAAGGAGATGATTCATCGACGTACCACTGACGATGAAAGAGATGTACCGCCGTACCACTGACGATAACACATACCAACGTTCCACTGAAGGCATGAAGAGATATATACCACCGTACCACTGATGATATAAGGAGATGTAATTCATCGACGTACCACTGACGATGAAAGAGATGTACCGCCGTACCACTGACGATAACACATACCAACGTTCCACTGAAGGCATGAAGAGATATATACCACCGTACCACTGATGATATAAAAGGAGATAATTCATCGACGTACCACTGAAGATGAAAGAGATGTACCGCCGTACCACTGACGATAACACATACCAACGTTCCACTGAAGGCATGAAGAGATATATACCACCGTACCACTGATGATATAAGGAGATGTAATTCATCGACGTACCACTGACGATGAAAGAGATGTACCGCCGTACCACTGACGATAACACATACCAACGTTCCACTGAAGGCATGAAGAGATATATACCACCGTACCACTGATGATATAAAAGGAGATAATTCATCGACGTACCACTGACGATGAAAGAGATGTACCGCCGTACCACTGACG
Source organism: Vicia villosa (assembly GCF_029867415.1). Taxonomy (NCBI): domain Eukaryota; kingdom Viridiplantae; phylum Streptophyta; class Magnoliopsida; order Fabales; family Fabaceae; genus Vicia; species Vicia villosa. The sequence continues at coordinate 14,078 of NW_026705850.1, read as the reverse complement.
ATAACACATACCCACGTTCCACTGAAGGCATGAAGAGATATATACCACCGTACCACTGATGATATAAAAGGAGATAATTCATCGACGTACCACTGACGATGAAAGAGATGTACCGCCGTACCACTGACGATAACACATACCAACGTTCCACTGAAGGCATGAAGAGATATATACCACCGTACCACTGATGATATAAAAGGAGATAATTCATCGACGTACCACTGAAGATGAAAGAGATGTACCGCCGTACCACTGACGATAACACATACCAACGTTCCACTGAAGGCATGAAGAGATATATACCACCGTACCACTGATGATATAAGGAGATGTAATTCATCGACGTACCACTGACGATGAAAGAGATGTACCGCCGTACCACTGACGATAACACATACCCACGTTCCACTGAAGGTATTAAGAGAGATATACCACCGTACCACTGATGATATAAAAGGAGATGATTCATCGACGTACCACTGACGATGAAAGAGATGTACCGCCGTACCACTGACGATAACACATACCCACGTTCCACTGAAGGTATTAAGGAGATATACCACCGTACCACTGATGATATAAGGAGATGTAATTCATCGACGTACCACTGACGATGAAAGAGATGTACCGCCGTACCACTGACGATAACACATACCAACGTTCCACTGAAGGCATGAAGAGATATATACCACCGTACCACTGATGATATAAAAGGAGATAATTCATCGACGTACCACTGACGATGAAAGAGATGTACCGCCGTACCACTGACGATAACACATACCCACGTTCCACTGAAGGTATTAAGGAGATATACCACCGTACCACTGATGATATAAAAGGAGATGTAATTCATCGACGTACCACTGACGATGAAAGAGATGTACCGCCGTACCACTGACGATAACACATACCAACGTTCTACTGAAGGCATGAAGAGATATATACCACCGTACCACTGATGATATAAAAGGAGATAATTCATCGACGTACCACTGACGATGAAAGAGATGTACCGCCGTACCACTGACGATAACACATACCCACGTTCCACTGAAGGTATTAAGGAGATATACCACCGTACCACTGATGATATAAGGAGATGTAATTCATCGACGTACCACTGACGATGAAAGAGATGTACCGCCGTACCACTGACGATAACACATACCAACGTTCCACTGAAGGCATGAAGAGATATATACCACCGTACCACTGATGATATAAAAGGAGATAATTCATCGACGTACCACTGACGATGAAAGAGATGTACCGCCGTACCACTGACGATAACACATACCCACGTTCCACTGAAGGTATTAAGGAGATATACCACCGTACCACTGATGATATAAAAGGAGATGATTCATCGACGTACCACTGACGATGAAAGAGATGTACCGCCGTACCACTGACGATAACACATACCCACGTTCCACTGAAGGTATTGAAGAGAAATACATCGACGTACCACTGACGATGAAGATAACAAAATACACCAACGTTCCACTGAAGGTGAACTACCAACGTCCCACTGGAGGTAGAAGGAGAAATACATCGACGTACCACTGACGATGAAGATAACAAAATACACCAACGTTCCACTGGAGGTGAACTACCAACGTCCCACTGGAGGTAGAAGGAGAAATACATCGACGTGCCACTGACGATGAAGATAACAAAATACACCAACGTTCCACTGAAGGTGAACTACCAACGTCCCACTGGAGGTAGAAAGAGATATACATCGACGTACCACTGACGATGAAGATAACAAAATACACCATCGTCCCACTGAAGGTGAAGAGATGCCCCATTGTACCAATGACGGTGAAGAGCAATCAATAATACTTTTTTCAATGATTTGAGGATGCAAACACAAATGCATAATCTCAATATTCATCGTCCAGCAACCAAAATTCAATCCATGACCAAATGGAAAGAAACTGCCAAAAAGACTGGATTATGTGAGAGAGGAACCCACTAGTCTTCTGTTCGCAGACATCCGAACAGAATAACTGAAACATATTATCCACCTAGAAACAAATTCAGTGGGGATTTTCAAGGAAAGTAAGCCTTTTCTGCTTGACTGCAAACTGTCACTTATACTGAAGCGACTTACCATTTGCTGAGCTTCTTCCACTTGACTGCAAACTGTCACTTATACTGAAGCGACTTACCATTTGCTGAGCTTCTTCCATTTGGGAATCAAGAAGTTCATAAAGCCTGAGAGATTATCACTTACTTTGAGGATAAGATTGATATGTGGAGACATACAAACTTGCTCAAATAAAGAGGCTTGCATTTGTTGTCAACAAAACATGCTAAGGACAGAACCTGCCTCTTGCTTTCAAGTACAAATTCCAACGGAGTGCAATGACAACACTGGTGGGAAATAAGCCTTTCAATATCTGATAAGAACATCAATCACAAATGAATTCTCAATTATTGGGGAAAGCAGAATCCTCAAGAGGTGCAAAATAAATGCCTTCTCAATCTAGGTTTCCCAGCCTAGAGAGGTTCAAAATAGTATTGCAAGAGACCAAAGTTCAGCTCCAAGAACAAACTGGACAAAAACGGCCAAACAAAGCTTTGCCCCTTGAGGAATAAACTCAACTGGGGATTAATTCCATCCTGACAAATGAGCTGAGGAGGAACACCGAAGCAAAATTCTTCCACGAGGAACAAACTCATTGGGGATTATCAGTCTCTGCAAGGAATTTACAGATCATCCCCTTCTTATCAAAAGATCGGGCAACACCCCAAGCTCTATTATGGGGAATCAGAGAAAATTTCTTTGGAGAAAATCACCATTATGAACTTGCAGAGGAACTAAGAAGTTAACATCAAAGTAAACAAGTTAACATGCGGGGGATTTTAGTTCCAAACTCAACACAAGGTGAGAAAGAAAACCCAACAGTCAACCGTTGTCTCAAAACTTCTTGGTAGAGAGTGACATACTCTGGATTGGTCATGGCAACAACCTTTGTGCTTCAAGCTAATGAGGTGATCAAGGTAACTTCTGATTCACAACTTGCCCCAGACTACATGGTCTATGAGAGGAATTGCTTCAAGAGGATTCATGGAGATCCTTGGCATCATGAAGACTTGGAATAATTTGCCCCAGATCAACAGATTCTTGGAGAGATTTGTCAAATCTCGACGTAACTACTGCCCCAGATTGACTAAACTTGGCACATTCTTTTACTCGACAAAGTCTTCAAGCTTTGCCCCATGATGGTAATCAAACTTGCAAAAGCATTATACTGGGAAAACAGCATGCCCTTGGCAATGTTTTAGTTTTCTACTGATGATCAGATGTAAACTTCCTGAATGTCAAACAAATGTTTACAAGCAGAAAAATGTTTATTGTGAGAATGATAATGAAAATGCAACAATTATGTAAGTCTTGAAGTTTCGAAAAGATGTCGCATAACTTTGTGAATGAATCACTAGTTAAGAGATGACATTGATTTTTTTTATTTTTTATGCATATGATACCAACACAAGTTTTCAGCATAACTGATAGGAGTCAGGAACGCTTTCTTGTTTAAGTATGCTCTCGAAATAAACCCTGCTTCAATTAGGACTTTTGAGGGTTGTAACGTGGCCTGGTTCACGGTTTTCAGAAAAAAAGATTTTTAGGCTCAAAGTTTATTTAGCCCACCCCATCTTCGTGATGTTCTCCAGTCCTATGTTCAGTTAACTTAACACGAGTATTCATCTCTCAAAAGGATTTTGTGTCATTAAGGACCTGATGAAGCTTTCTTGGAGTAGCAGTCACCCTTTTGTCTTCATTTTTGTATTCACACAGATTTGTTCATTGTTGAGGACTTTTGCTTTGTAGTCCTTTCTTTTCACTTTTCACTCTTTTCTCTTCTTTTTTTTTCTTTTTTTTTTTTTTTTTTTTATTTCCCTAACTTTTGCCTGGACTAATTCTTTTAATTGGTCGTCCAGCGGGATGCTCTAACTTTTGCCTAAGTCACTTGTTTTCAAGTTTTTGACTTAGCGAGCTTTTTTCTTTCTTTTTTTCACTTTTTCTTTCATTCTTTTAATTTGAACAAATCGTATGATATTGACTTTGTCTTGACTTGCTGAGAGGGTTGTGACTGCCTCGCTCCTTGGCGTATGGAGGATAACCATTGTGGTTTCACATTTCCATGCCTTTTGATACGCGGTGGATAACCATTGTGGTTTTCCATGATCCAACCATTGATGTGGATATGACATGCTTGACCTTTGGATGCACAATCCTTTTTGAAATATGAACACTCGTCAAATTAACTGAACACTACCCTGCCCCAGGTTAAAAATTAGGGTTTTTTCATTTAGAAAAGAAACTCCTACTTCAAGGCTCAAAGGGGTTAACAAGGGATTATCTTCCTTATATCTCCGGTGTTTGGGAATTTGAAACAATGCCTGTACATCATCAGCAGGGTTTTATTCAAGAGCATATAACCAGAAATTTTGCGTTTTCAGATCATCATCCTCCCTCCAATCTTTGCATGAGCAAGAGTTTGGCAAAAGCAATTGGTATCATAATGCATAAAAACAAATAAACATGAGTGAAACGAATGGATTACTTCAAGTCAAACATTATTATTGTGTTAGCATTAACATTCAAAAATAAACAAGTTTCTACATGCAAACAATGCATTGAAAAAACAAGAAATATTACAAATGGAAATCAATAAGAATACTAAAAACTGAGAAGGCTTTCTCCATCTGGGTTTGTGCTGAAGGAAACATCTTTCAAACTTCAGGCTACCATCAATAGTGATTCATTCATGCTTTGGCAAGGGATTGTTTTGAACATTAGGGCCAATGTCTCGGAAAGACAAAATACCAGCACGAGTCAATCTTTGAACTTCAACCTTTAGACCCCAACAATCTTCTAAACTGTGTCCGGGAGCATCCTGATGAAAAGCGCAAGTAACATCAGCATTGTACCACCATGGAATCTTCTCTGGAATTGGAGGTGGTGATCTTGGCTGAACCAACTTCTTATGAATTAGAGCGGGATACAATTCTGTATATGTCATGGGGATAGGATCAAAATTAGGCTTTCGTCTTGCTGGCTGTTGACTAGCCTGAGCCACATGAGCTGAATTCACAATGGGACTCACTGACGCCACTTGCTGAGGTTGATGACTAGCTTTTCCCCTTGATCGACTATTCCTTCCTTGAGAAACAACATTAGCATCAGATTCATTCTTCTTCTGAAAAGATGAACCATACTTCTTCACAATGCTAGATACACTGTCAGTGTGAACCAGACGTCCTTCTCTTACAGCTTCTTCGAGTCTGACACCCATTCCCACCATTTCGGTGAAGTCTACAGGAGCGCTCGCAATCATCTTCTCATAATAAAACGGACCAAGAGTCTTCAGAAAAATCTTAGTCATCTCTTTTTCTTCCATAGGAGGAATCACTTGGGCGGCAACCTCACGCCATCTCTGAGCATATTCCTTGAAGGATTCTTTCTCTTTCTGCATCATAACTCGCAATTGATCCCTATCAGGAGCCATGTCCATATTATACTTGTATTGCTTCACAAACGCTTCAGCTAAGTCATTGAAAGTGCGGATATGGGTGCTATCAAGGCCCATATACCACTTAGAAGCAGCTCCAGTCAGACTGTCTTGGAAATAGTGAATCAACAGACGTTGATCATCAGTGTGAGTGGACATCTTCCTTATATACATCACCAGGTGTGCCTGAGGACAGGAATTTCCTTTGTACTTCTCAAATTCAGGCAGCTTGAACTTAGCAGGTACTTTCACATTGGGAACAAGGCAAAGATCATGCACATTCTTTCCAAATAATTCTTTCCCACGCAAGGCTTTCATCTCTTTCTGTAGTTCTTCAAACTGATCTTGGAAACCATCCATTCTGTCATGAATTTCACTTGGAGCAGCATCATAAATGGGCTCTGGGACAAAAGGACCAGTATGAACAATAGGAGAGGTGTTGACCATAACAGGAGTCAACGGACGAGTCATCTCAGGAACAGACAAATAACCTTCAGGCATGCCCCAGGGATATCCATTAGGCATTCGTTGCTGAGTAGCACCGACAGGAATAGAAGGAATGGTTGTAGCAGCAATTTCAGAAATCACAGTGGTCTGACCCTGAGCTTGGGCATCGGGAGGAGGAACCTGATTCTGATTCTGAGTCTGATTCTGAGCAGCCATCAATGTCTCAACCAGAGCAGTGAGACGATCCACACCAGATCTCAAAGTAACAACCTCTTCACGTAACTCACGATTCTCTTGTTCAAGACCTTCCATCTTCTTCTTGCAGTTAGCTCGTGTATTATATCGGTGAGACAGCTTGATTCTGTATGAAGAACACTGAATAAGACCTCGGGAATACTCTCGGAAGCAAGACCAAAATGCAGAATGATGCATGCAATGCAAATAATTTGTTTTTTTTTTTTTTTTTTATTTGAGTTTCAAGGAACTTGAGATATTAACTTGAAAACACTCAACATTGGACTAAAGCTTCGATTAAGTTATCATCAAAATCAATCATCCATTTTGGTGGATTAGAGTTTTCACCCCATCAACACCCAAGATCCATTGAGTTTGATGAAACTTATGATGTTTACAAGGAAAGACCTCTAAGTTCCTTGAAAATCAAAAGAAAAAGAGTTTTCATGGATGCATGAATGCATGGTTTATGCACCAACCACAACCAAGAGCATGCAAGGTCACAGAAGATCATAGTTCAAAGGTTCGACGTCACGAGCATGGAGCCATGGGTCCAACCATCCCAAAGGTATGATCTAGGGAGTTTTGTACCTGCCAATCGGGTTCTACAAAGGTTCCCAGAGTTTTCAATCTTCTATCGGATATTACCCGGCACGCACAATTGCTCATGGGCGCCAATAATATGCCTAAAAAGACCTCGTCTGAGCGTAGTATCGCATGACAACAAGCTCAAATTGGTACTTGATCTTGTTTCTGCACTACATCCTAAAAAGGCTTAGATTGGTTAAAAGGGTTCTAGGTCATTCAGCTTCTACGGACACTCACTATTGAAAGTAATAGCGTTCTTACGATAGTTCGTAACAACATCTACTACCTTCCATGAGGCCTCCACTGATTGGGGTTCCACCATATGACGCTCATGCTAAGGATTGCTCCTGACATGCGACTATTGGTCTTACCACCTCCTATCTCAAGTTACTCACCAAAGTTCGGGTTAGAACTTTATCTCATCACAGAGGAACCATCGAGCACCAAAAAAGAAAAAAAAGAAAGTAAACACACAAAGCACACAACAATATATACAGATAAAAACACACAGATAAACAAAAATAGGCTTAACACACTTAAAACTGGATCCCCAGCAGAGTCGCCATTTTTCTGTAGCGGGGAAAATCTGATATCGAAGCCATGGGATTGACTCGAATCAATATTCCTTTTTGAATCGCCACCCGCGCTTTATTTTTTCAAAGGAAAAGGGAAAAGAACGAAAAACCCAAAGTTTTGTTTTTAAAACAAGAAAGAGAACTCAGGTTCGGGTGTTGATTATATGAGGGGAAGGTTTAAAGCACCCCTCATATCTGTGGTACTCCACAGGAACCTTTTTGAAAATCTGTGTTGTGTGTGTGCTAAAAAACGGTTTGTTTTATTTTTAAAATAAGCTCGGCAAAGCGTTAAGCTTTGGGCCTACATACCTCCTTGGTGCAATGGAGAAGTCAGAGCTAATGTAGTTCCGCTTTTGGGAAAAACGTTTTAAAAACGAATAAACACTTTGGTGTCGTTAGAGAGAAATACTCAGCCATTGATCTTGAGCATGAGAACAAACAAGTTCTTTGCATCGCAAATGAAAGAAGGGCTCCAACTCGGATAAAATCAACGAGTATGCCACTAGCTCTCTCACGCGGAAAAGATCTCGTTATTATCAATCAATTTCAAAATCGTGGGGTATAACCACTCGTTTCGACAGTTTAACGGTGTCTAAACTTTTGAAGAAAAGCCACTAAGGGCGAAAGATATTTTTGAGAAAAAAGGTTTTGAAAAGGTTTGCAAACATAAGAATGTTTTGGAAAAAGAGAGAAGATTTTGAAAATTTAAGAATGGGAGGAGATGAAGAGGCTAACCTAGTGCATAAAATAAAAGCTAAGGAAAGAAACGGTCTAACCAAATAAGAAGCCAACACTTGACATTAAGAGCCAAGGTAGTTTTCCCATCCTTTGGATTTATCAATACCAACACATTAACACTTGGGGATCCAGATGAACTTATTGTCTTAGCACCACTTTGCATTAAGCACATTAAGGTTCTGACGAAAATCGGGCAGAGTAACGGCTGTTTTTGGGTAAATCCTTATTTCAATGCCTTGGAATTAACCATCAAGGGCTTTCAAGGAAATACCTGCACACATAAACATACAACAGAACAATGCCAGACAGACAGAACAATCACAGGATAGTAATAGAATAGGTCCAGAGGTACTAGGTCCATAAGTCCGAATCTCCAAATTGCTAAGGATAGTAACCGATAGTCCAAAGGGAACCTTATGTATTTTTTAGATTTTGGTTATTTATTAGTGTTTTAGCGAAAGAGTAAAGTATGGTCCAAGTGGACAAAAGAAAAATAACGGAAACATAAACATATGTCCAAGTGGACAAAGAGAAAATAGCGGAATTATAAACGTCCAAACGGACAAAGAGAAAATGGCGGAAAGTAAATATGATGAAATGATAAAGTAAAGCGATAAGGCGAGAAATATAAAGAGCGGTAATATAAAGAGCGGTATAGTAAAGGTGCGGAAATTAAAGTTAGTTGTTAAATGTTAAAGATAACCATCTTGAAACTTGTCAAGTATGTTATCAAAGTTAGTAGGAAGATCTATGGTGAGTGAATGATGTACTCGGATTTAAAGTCAATGGGGCTTATCAGAAGCTTGATAAAATCATAGCGACTACACGATAAAAACCTCCACAAGTCTTAAATCAACCGCATACAATTCTCTTCCATGTTTGATCTTTTTGATTCGGGACACGAAATATTGCGCTATGTTAAGCAGATCGCCAAGTGATTTATGTAGAAATCACCCTACAACGAGGCCGGTCAAAACTTTATGTGCTAATGCATGCGAGAAGAACGATATGTAGATCGCCTTCCGAAAGCAATACCGCACGAAAAGAAAATAGGTAACGATCTAGTCTTTACTAAGAATCCATAAGAATTCTCAAAGTATTAAGACTTTCATCGATCAAAAGAAAAAAAGGAGAAGGAGAAGATAAAATGCATAAAGATAATCAACTCACACTATCATTAATATCATTCATCTAATATTATGGATTTGGTTCTTTCAAACTATCAACATCCTAGATCCAATGATATTAATGAAATGGAGGAATAAGAATAAAATTCACAAAAGATAATCACAAGAATGAAAACAAATTGATCTAGTCTTCATCAAGAATCCATAGAATTCTCAAGATGTTAAGACTTTCATTGATCAAAGAAAACAAGATGAAAAAGATAAGAATAGAAACAAATTGATCTAGTCTTTATCAAGAATCCATAGAATTCTCAAGATATTAAGACTTTCATCGATCAAAAGAAAGATAAGATGAAAATAAGAATGAACACAAATTGATCTAGTCTTCATCAAGAATCCATAGAATTCTCAAGATGTTAAGACTTTCATCGATCAAAAGAAAGATAAGATGAAAATAAGAATGAAAACACAAAAGATAATCAACTCACACTATCATTAGTATCATTCATCTAATATTATGGATTAGGTCATTTCAAACCTATCAACATCCTAGATCCAATGATATTAATGAAGTGGAGGAAGTAGGAAGCCAAAACAAGCATAAAAAGGCAAAAAAAAACATTCTGCCAGCAGGAAATCGATTTCATGCAGGGGGAAATCGATTTCCATAGTGCAGTTTTCAAAAAAACAGGTTACGTTCAGTAGGAAATCGATTTCAGCCTTAAGGAAATCGATTTCCTCAGTGCAAAATCCAGCAAAAACAGCATTTAGAGGCATAAAACTTGACTTGAACAAACATACAAACACCTTATGATCACACATCAATTGGAGCACGAATTTTCCATCAAATCAACAACAAATAGCACCAATATAGCATCAAAGATGCATTGAACACAAACCACAAAGGATCTACATCATGATACACAAAAAGGATGAAGAAAATTTACCAAATCTTGCACAAACTTGGATCTACTTCAAGAATCACCAACACAAATCTTGATCTCTCAACAATTGAAGAAAAAAGAGTGAAATGGATGGTGGTTTAGCTCAAAGTTTGTGAGGTTCAAGATGTGACTCACAAACTTTATGAAAAGAATAAGAGCTTTGGTGAATTTGGTAGGGATGAGGAGAGAAATTGCAAGGGATTTGTTGGCTCTCAAAAGCTTGAGAAATGAGAGAGGCAAGGCCTCTATTTATAGAATTGGAGCAAGAGTAGTGGCAATTTAGTCATTTGGCCTTTGGTAATTAGCTTGTGTTTAATTGATGATTAAAGTGGTGTTTAAATGGTAAGAAAAGGTAAAATGAGGTTTAAGTGGGTTTAATGAAGGAGTTAATTTTGATGAGGTGGAAAATTGGTAAAATGATCAAAGAAAAAGGTGCCAAAATGATGTCAAGCTTCCCTCCTTATATTTTTTGAATTTTGCCTGAAGGAAATCGATTTACCCAGGAAGGAAATCGATTTCACTCTGTTCCAGAAGAGAAATTGGCGCAAAATACACTAGGGAAATCGATTTACCCAGGAGGGAAATCGATTTCATGCTGTCCAGAATGTGATTTTGGTGAAGATTGCTGCAGGGGAAATCGATTTACCCAGTAGGGAAATCGATTTCATCAGTCAAAAATGTGAAAAATGCCTTGTTTATTGCATGTCTTGGCTTGGTACCTACAAAACAAAAGTCTACAAAGAAACAAAGCAATATTTTTGGTATTTGGGTTAGTATAAGCATACAAGATACACAATCATTGGTGCTTGATGGTCCCTCTTATTGATGAGGTGAGTGCAACACCATAAACAAAACTTCCAAGTGAAGCTCTTGATTAGTGATTGAGATGTGAATGATATAGGATCTTAGGGTCAAAAATTGGGTATGACAGTCCTAAGTTATTCTGAACATCCACATGAACTCATACAAAGCTTTAGTTTCAATGGAAATATATTAAAACAGGGTGAACGAAAAACATGAGAATGCATAAACAATATGAACATGATGCAACCATTCTATGTTTTATGGGACCTTGTTAATGGTTCATTATCGTCCTATACTACCTTGTGAAGAGATTGGGACGATGGTTTGAACTTGAAACTTGCTTGAATTCGTGATATGGATTTTGCACCTTTCTTTGATTTTTTGAAACTTTTGAAAACCCTTGTTCTTGCTCACTAAATTCGTGCCCTTTCTTGTTGAATAGGTAGAGTATATATAACGGATGGATTTAGGGTTACAAACTTGCTTGGAAATCAAGTTGATTTGTGTGAAAAAATTTGAAGATGATTTGATTGAAAATTTATTCAAATCTTTCTATTTTTTCACTATTCTCTTTCCAATCAATCTTGCACGAAATTTTATCTCAAATATTTGATTTGGGGATATTGGATATGATTGGAGAATAAGTCTCATGATTTAAATCAATTATTTCGTATTTTATTTGATTTATTAATATTTAAATGAATAAAATTCACATAAATAAAAATAAATGTTATAAAAATAAAATAATTGGCTTAAGAGCATTTATTTAGCCCATGGACACGTTTGAAGTCCAAAAGTTAGGCCCAATAGTTCAAAACATCAAAATTCAACAATTTGCATTAGGTGCATTTCCTTAAAATCAACCAACTTGTGCAAGCCATAACTCCTTCAATTTTTATAATATGGAAATGTTCTAGGACTTTCTAGAAAGCCCAAGATGTCCTATAAAATCCACTTTGGAACATATTATTCATTTTGAGATTATATCTTGGTGATATTGCTCCTGACAAAAAATAGCTTTTTGCGATCTTCTAGAAGGACCTGTAATGTTTTGGCTCATATCTCTCAAATGGTGCATTTTTTGGTCTTGGGCCCAACATAAAAGTTGTAGAGAATTGAATTTCCTTGAGAGTGAGCTTTGTTTGGGAAATTTCTAATAAACCATGTGGAAGATATGATCAGTCAAAGTTGGGTTGACTTTCTCCTAAAAACCCTAATTTAGGAACTTGAACTTTTGTTAATTTCTGAGCTTTCCTTGATGAATCATGATCAATTCTTGATAAAATGATGAATGTGACTTCAAAATATTAATGTTGACCAACAATCAAGAGCTTTGAATATGATTTGACCATAGTTGACTTTTAGGTCAAATTGATCGACTATTGACCATTTGAATTGTTGACTGAGCAATCTTATGAATCATAGCTTGAAACTTGGCATGAGGATACTACGAGGCATATGAAAGTCCATGAAGTCCACTTGAAGTATCAAAAGTTGATTTTACTTGGATAGAAGCAAAACCCTAGTTGTGGCTTGTTGCTTTGGAGATAGGTAAGTGTGCCCAAATTTTGTATAGTCTTAAGCAGTTGAAAGTCATGTGAGCCCAAATATGATGGGAAAATTTTGGGGTATGACAAGAAGGAATTGTTAGTGTTTGGGAAAAGACCACCCATTCTGGATGGGTCTAACTATGACTACTTGAAACCCCGTATGGTATCTGTCCTAATGTTTGTGGACAGCAAGGCCTGGAGAGCTATGGAAGACGGATGGAAACATCCTGAGTAGGTAGTGGATGATGGAACCACTGTTCTAATTCCTGAAGAAAAATGGATCAAAACTGAGGAAGAGCTCGCTTTGGGCAATTCCAAGGCACTAAATGCCTTGTTCAATGGAATTGACAAGAACATATTCAGACTTGTGCAGCACTGTGATCTGGCTAAAGAAGTTTGGGATATTCTCAAAACAACTCATGAAGGCACATCCAAGGTGAAGATGTCTAAACTTAAAATGCTTACCACTGTAACGACCGTTTTTCTTTAATTCCTTATTTATGTGAATTAATTGTGAGCTATATGTTAATTATATGCTTGGTTGATTTTATGTTGTTTTATTTGGGAATTATTAGTATATAATATAAGATAGTAAGTGTGGTTGATAATTGGGCCTAAGTCGGTATTAGTAAGTGAGGGGTGTTAGTTAGAGCCCATTAGTAATTTAAGATAGTAAGGGTTTAACTAAAATAAGGGTTTTGGAGGAAATAGAAACTAGAAGTTCATTTTGGGGATTTTGGTGAAAGAAGAGAAGAGAGGAGAGAAAGAGGAGAATCTCAAGGTTGAAGATAGAGTTTGCTTCAATCCAAAACCTAAGGTAAGGGTGGGATTCTTTCATGCTAAAGGGATGTATGATGATGTTTTGGGTGGGGTTTTGATTATATGTTGTTATCCATGATTGTGTAGAAATTGAATAGAGATTGTTAGAGTTTATGATTACTTCTATGAAATTGTGAATCTAAGCATGATTGAAGATGTTATGATGTTATAAGACCCATAATATGCGTTGTATTTGTGTTTATAACATGTATTCTGTGGTTGTTCGTGATGTTTGATGTTTTCCAACTTGATTGGGTTGAGTTTAGGGTTTTTGGATGGGTTTCGTATGATGTTTTCTGTGTTTTGGGGGTTTCTGAAATCGCCAGTTCGCGCCGCGAACCCCTGTGCGCGCCGCGAACTGTTAGAACAAGATTTGTTCTTATCAATTATCTTAGTTTTGATGATAACAATAATATGAATTTTGCTTAAGATAATATGGGTACTCTAATCCAATGCAATTTCCCTTTCAGGAAATATATATAAAGAGTACGCATAATTCAGCGCTCAGAAGATGTGTCTCAAATGGTTCAGCGTGCAACATCAGAACATGGTCTGGCAAGACATCAGAAGATGGTCGAAGCAGAATCAGAACATGGGTCTATGGAAGCATCAGAAGAACATGAGATCAGAAGCACTGAAAATCAGAAGATGGTATCTCGCTCAGAAGCACTTCAAGGTCAGAAGATCAGAAGATGCTGTGCACCAAGCTGTTTGACTCTGA